>NC_091299.1:37300722-37408222 GCF_038502225.1 Cherax quadricarinatus | reverse complement strand
GGTTGTTTTGCATATAAATCACCTGTTTATGTGATCTTATTGCATATATATATATATATATATTATCACACTGGCCGATTCCCACCAAGGCAGGGTGGCCCGAAAAAGAAAAACTTTCACCATCATTCACTCCATCACTGTCTTGCCAGAAGGGTGCTTTACACTACAGTTTTAAACTGCAACATTAACACCCCTCCTTCAGAGTGCAGGCACTGTACTTCCCATCTCCAGGACTCAAGTCCGGCCTGCCGGTTTCCCTGAATCCCTTCATAAATGTTACTTTGCTCACACTCCAACAGCACGTCAAGTATTAAAAACCATTTGTCTCCATTCACTCCTATCAAACACGCTCACGCATGCCTGCTGGAAGTCCAAGCCCCTCGCACACAAAATCTCCTTTACCCCCTCCCTCCAACCTTTCCTAGGCCGACCCCTACCCCGCCTTCCTTCCACTACAGACTGATACACTCTTGAAGTCATTCTGTTTCGCTCCATTCTCTCTACATGTCCGAACCACCTCAACAACCCTTCCTCAGCCCTCTGGACAACAGTTTTGGTAATCCCGCACCTCCTCCTAACTTCCAAACTACGAATTCTCTGCATTATATTCACACCACACATTGCCCTCAGACATGACATCTCCACTGCCTCCAGCCTTCTCCTCGCTGCAACATTCATCACCCACGCTTCACACCCATATAAGAGCGTTGGTAAAACTATACTCTCATACATTCCCCTCTTTGCCTCCAAGGACAAAGTTCTTTGTCTCCACAGACTCCTAAGTGCACCACTCACTCTTTTTTCCTCATCAATTCTATGATTCACCTCATCTTTCATAGACCCATCCGCTGACACGTCCACTCCCAAATATCTGAATACGTTCACCTCCTCCATACTCTCTCCCTCCAATCTGATATTCAATCTTTCATCACCTAATCTTTTTGTTATCCTCATAACCTTACTCTTTCCTGTATTCACCTTTAATTTTCTTCTTTTGCACACCCTACCAAATTCATCCACCAATCTCTGCAGCTTCTCTTCAGAATCTCCCAAGAGCACAGTGTCATCAGCAAAGAGCAGCTGTGACAACTCCCACTTTGTGTGTGATTCTTTATCTTTCAACTCCACGCCTCTTGCCAAGACCCTCGCATTTACTTCTCTTACAACCCCATCTATAAATATATTAAACAACCACGGTGACATCACACATCCTTGTCTAAGGCCTACTTTTACTGGGAAAAAATTTCCCTCTTTCCTACATACTCTAACTTGAGCCTCACTATCCTCGTAAAAACTCTTCACTGCTTTCAGTAACCTACCTCCTACACCATACACTTGCAACATCTGCCACATTGCCCCCCTATCCACCCTGTCATACGCCTTTTCCAAATCCATAAATGCTACAAAGACCTCTTTAGCCTTATCTAAATACTGTTCACTTATATGTTTCACTGTAAACACCTGGTCCACACACCCCCTACCTTTCCTAAAGCCTCCTTGTTCATCTGCTATCCTATTCTCCGTCTTACTCTTAATTCTTTCAATTATAACTCTACCATACACTTTACCAGGTACACTCAACAGACTTATCCCCCTATAATTTTTGCACTCTCTTTTATCCCCTTTGCCTTTATACAAAGGAACTATGCATGCTCTCTGCCAATCACTAGGTACCTTACCCTCTTCCATACATTTATTAAATAATTGCACCAACCACTCCAAAACTATATCCCCACCTGCTTTTAACATTTCTATCTTTATCCCATCAATCCCGGCTGCCTTACCCCCTTTCATTTTACCTACTGCCTCACGAACTTCCCCCACACTCACAACTGGCTCTTCCTCACTCCTACAAGATGTTATTCCTCCTTGCCCTATACACGAAATCACAGCTTCCCTATCTTCATCAACATTTAACAATTCCTCAAAATATTCCCTCCATCTTCCCAATACCTCTAACTCTCCATTTAATAACTCTCCTCTCCTATTTTTAACTGACAAATCCATTTGTTCTCTAGGCTTTCTTAACTTGTTAATCTCACTCCAAAACTTTTTCTTATTTTCAACAAAATTTGTTGATAACATCTCACCCACTCTCTCATTTGCTCTCTTTTTACATTGCTTCACCACTCTCTTAACCTCTCTCTTTTTCTCCATATACTCTTCCCTCCTTGCATCACTTCTACTTTGTAAAAACTTCTCATATGCTAACTTTTTCTCCCTTACTACTCTCTTTACATCATCATTCCACCAATCGCTCCTCTTCCCTCCTGCACCCACTTTCCTGTAACCACAAACTTCAGCTGAACACTCTAACACTACATTTTTAAACCTACCCCATACCTCTTCGACCCCATTGCCTATGCTCTCATTAGCCCATCTATCCTCCAATAGCTGTTTATACCTTACCCTAACTGCCTCCTCTTTTAGTTTATAAACCTTCACCTCTCTCTTCCCTGATGCTTCTATTCTCCTTGTATCCCATCTACCTTTTACTCTCAGTGTAGCTACAACTAGAAAGTGATCTGATATATCTGTGGCCCCTCTATAAACATGTACATCCTGAAGTCTACTCAACAGTCTTTTATCTACCAATACATAATCCAACAAACTACTGTCATTTCGCCCTACATCATATCGTGTATACTTATTTATCCTCTTTTTCTTAAAATATGTATTACCTATAACTAAACCCCTTTCTTACCAAACTTACCTACCACACCCTCTCTAAAAGTTTCTCCTACTTTAGCATTCAGGTCCCCTACCACAATTACTCTCTCACTTGGTTCAAAGGCTCCTATACATTCACTTAACATCTCCCAAAATCTCTCTCTCTCCTCTGCATTCCTCTCTTCTCCAGGTGCATACACGCTTATTATGACCCACTTCTCGCATCCAACCTTTACTTTAATCCACATAATTCTTGAATTTACACATTCATATTCTCTTTTCTCCTTCCATAACTGATCATTTAACATTACTGCTACCCCTTCCTTTGCTCTAACTCTCTCAGATACTCCAGATTTAATCCCATTTATTTCCCCCCACTGAAACTCTCCTACCCCCTTCAGCTTTGTTTCGCTTAGAGCCAGGACATCCAACTTCTTTTCATTCATAACATCAGCAATCATCTGTTTCTTGTCATCCGCACTACATCCACGCACATTTAAGCATCCCAGTTTTATAAAGTTTTTCTTCTTCTCTTTTTTAGTAAATGTATACAGGAGAAGGGGTTACTAGCCCATTGCTCCCGGCATTTTAGTCGCCTCATACGACACGCATGGCTTACGGAGGAAAGATTCTTTTCCACTTCCCCATGGACAATAGAAGAAATAAAAAAGAACAAGAGCTATTTAGAAAAAGGAGAAAAACCTAGATGTATGTATATATATATATATATGCATGTGCGTGTCTGTGAAGTGTGACCAAAGTGTAAGTAGGAGTAGCAAGATATCCCTGTTATCTAGCGTGTTTATGAGACAGAAAAAGAAACCAGCAATCCTACCATCATGCAAAACAGTTACAGGTTTTTGTTTCACAGTCATCTGGCAGGACGGTAGTACTTCCCTGGGTGGTTGCTGTCTACCAACCTACTACCTATATATATATATATATATATATATATATACCTATATATATATATATATACATGTATATATATGCAATAAGATCACAGTAAACAGGTGATTTCAGAATATGCAAAACAACCACTCTGAAAGAATAGAGAAAGTCCAAGCGCTTTCGTGACTATTCACATTATCAACGAACTATGATAATGTGAGTAGTCACGAAAGCGCTTGGAATTTCTCTATTCTTTCAGAGTGGTTGTTTTGCATGTATATGTACATATATATATATATATATATATATATATATATATATATATATATATATATATATATATATATATATATATATATATATATATATATGTATATATATATATATATATATATATATATATATGCGTGCCGAATAGGCAGAACTTGCGATCTTGGCTTAAATAGCATCGCTCATCTTGCCATATAGGACAAGTGAAAATTTGTGTATGCAATAATTTCGCCAAAATCATTCTTAACCTAACGAAAAAAATATATTTCACTGTGTTTGTTTAGTATTAAATTATTGTAAGCAAATCTAAAATATATTTAGTTGGGTTAGGCTAAAATAAATTGCTCTTGTTATAATAATTTTAGGTAAGTTTTCTATGTTCCTTTTGGTGCAAAATTACAAATTTTTACATCAACATTAATGAAAAAAATATATCTTTAAGCGTATAAGAGAAAATTTTAGAAAGGACTTAATAAGTTCTTGCTAATTGACCAGTTTTACATATTCGGCACGACATATATATATATATATATATATATATATATATATATATATATATATATATATATATATATATATATTTATATATATATCTATATATACGCAAAACAACCACTGTGAAAGAATAGAGAAATTCCAAGTGCTTTCGTGACTACTCACATTATCTAGGAACAATGAAAGTAATGCATCAAAGGAAGGCATATAAAAGGTCTACCTCACACCTCACTATCACATCCTACTACAATGCAACACCTGACGCGCTACTCATAAGAAAGAATTTTAAATTTGAATTCATTATTACCCTTAATAATTAAAACATCTAGAAAAGGCAATGAGTTATTTTCTTCAAACTCAACAGTAAAGTTTAGAGAATGGGCTAAGCTATTTAATTTGCCAAAGAAATGGTGTATATCTACATTCTTGGGCATAAGACACAAAATATCATCAACATATCTGAACCATTTAGCTCTATTAGGGAGGATTGTGTTCAGATATGTTGATGATATTTTGTGTCTTATGCCCAAGAATGTAGATACACACCATTTCCTTGGCAAATTAAATAGCTTAGCCCATTCTATAAACTTTACTGTTGAGTTTGAAGAAAATAACTCATTGCCTTTTCTAGATGTTTTAATTATTAAGGGTAATAATGAATTCAAATTTAAAATTTACAGAAAACCTACAAATAACTGTTCTTATGTCCACTATTATTCTTCACATGAAGATAGAGTTAAACTGTCTGTTTTCTAATCAATGTTTTTGAGAGCTTTACGAATTTGTAGTCAATAGTTCATAGATGAGGAAATATCCAAAATTTATGAAATTGGTAATCATTTGAAATACCCAAGAAACGTAACTGATAAATCTTTTAAAATTGCTAGAAATACTTTTTACAATCCAAAAAGGGACAACCAGCCTTATTCAACTAAAAATATGTTGGTTCTCCCTTACCATGAAAACTTGGTTGATATGCTTTCTCTTCTTAAGACTTTTAATATCAAAGTTGTATTTAAAAATCTTCAAACAGTAAAAAAAACTTTTGATAAAGAATTCCCCCCAAAATGCTGACTGATGTGTCTATAAGATTCCTTGTAAAATTTGCGATAAAGTTTATTACGGTCAAACTGGTAAAAATCTCGAACTAAGATTAAAACAACATAAATATAGCATTAGAACTGGACAAGATTCCAATGCTCTATTTATTCATGTGAGAGATTTTAACCATCCAATTGATTTTCAAAAAGTTGAGAAAGTAGTATCAAGCAAGTCCATGGTCGACAGGAATATAATTGAATCTTGTTTCATAAAAAGCAGTTTTGACAATAATATGAATATTTCCTTTGGTTTATATAAATTAGATCCATTTATAATTAATAGAATTTGGGAAAAATTTAATAATACATTAGACAAATAATAAATTTTAAAATGCTTAATTATTGGGTTGAATAGTTTGTTGGTGGGTTGTGTGAAGGACCTGTCTAGTTGGGCCAGCGGGCCTGCTGCAGTGTTCCCTTTCTTATGAGTAACGCATCAGGTGTTGCTTTGTTGTAGGATGTGATAGTGAGGTGTGGGGTAGACCCTTTGTATGCCTTCCTTTGATGCATTACTTTCATCGTTCCTTGATAATGTGAGTAGTCACGAAAGCGCTTGGAATTTCTCTATTCTTTCACAGTGGTTGTTTTGCATATTCTGAAATCACCTGTTTACTGTGATCTTATTGCATATATATATATATATATATATATATATATATATATATTTATGTATATTAGAAATATAGTGGGGTACCACCTCTAGAACTGGACTGGGGACCTCAGAGAAAACAATAAACGTTCCTCAGGGAAAACTCAAGGTTCTCCCCGGACCTGTTTGAATATTTTTTTCTCCCACCACCCCCTATATTTTTGAGCTACATGTGAACTTTATGAATAGACAGAATACACTGACAGAAAACATAAACATGAATATAATGGTAAAATGTATCAAAGCTTATGAATCTCATCCAGCTCCTCCGAAGCTGGATGCGAACCCAGTATGCAGCATGCATTTCCTCTCTGGATAGCCACGCTGAGCGCTGGAACATGAAAGTGGCTGCCCTTGAGTCCATGGTGGTGTCGATGAGTCTGGAACCCAGTTCTTTAAGGAAACGTGTGGTATGCTTTTTCCCATGATCCCAAGGTCTCTGATCCCACTGAGACAAATTGATATTGTTGTCTTATGTTCCTGTACTTGCTGATCTTGTACTCTTCTCTGTGGTCAGCAGCTCCTCCCTGTCGCCAGACACTGTGATGGATTTAGGTGTCCACCAGTGTGGACACACAGGTATAGTCCCATGCTAAGAGCTTGCCATTATTCCAAGGATAAATGGTGATCCCGTCGGGGCGGTTTGCTGGGTTGTGGGTATTGTTGCCTGCTAGTGATTGGGGCTCCCTCTCAGCTGGGCATCCAGCTGTAGCAAGGGTTCACTTTATGATGTCGTTAACCTCACTGTGTCTTGCATGCCAGCCCTTGGTTTTGGAACAGTTAAGACCACGTAGACCATATTGGTCAGCTTGTGCATCGCCGCAAATACACATATATTCCGTGTGAATTGGGGCAACAATGCGCAGAACCACTGCAGTGCGGAGGGTCTTAGGGTCGAGGTGCGTTCCCATTGCCGATATGGGAGCTGTTTGAAGTCCCCGGAGTGATGTGTGCTCACAGCTTGGAGACGGGCAATCTCCTTGCTTGATGTTGCAGCCCTGAGCATGTTGGCAAGCACCTTTTCAGCGATGAGACCATCCCAGCTTGACTGTTTGTAAGCCAGTGTGGCACTAGGGTTTGGTACTGGAGCAGCAAGAGTCTCCCATTCAATGATGGCACTGGCATAGTTAGGGTCCTGTATTCCTGCTGAGTCGCTGAGGTTGTTAGGAAGAATTTGTCTTATTAACTCATTTGATGCTATGGAAGAGGATAGACAAGCTGGTAGGGCAATCTGGGAGGATCTGCGTACTCCCAGCCCCCCAAGCCTGAAAGGAAGTGAGGCTTGCAACCACTGCACATCTTCAAGGGAAAGATTCAATACACTCTCTAGCATGGTCTTAAGGAGAGGGTCATATTCCTTGAGTTTCGGACTGCTGAAGGCTGGGGAGCATGTCACAAAGTAGGTAAGTTTTGGGATTGACAGGCGCCTGGTGAGTAGGTAGAAAGCATCATGTGTATCAGTGTCTTTCATCCTGCCTTCCATCGTTCTGAGGTCTGAGATTTTTTCTTTCTAGGATCAGATCGATGGCATTGGACCCAAGAGGAGCACCAAGGAGAATGCTGTTGGTT
Organism: Cherax quadricarinatus; assembly: GCF_038502225.1. Lineage (NCBI taxonomy): Eukaryota > Metazoa > Arthropoda > Malacostraca > Decapoda > Parastacidae > Cherax > Cherax quadricarinatus. The sequence continues at coordinate 37,400,578 of NC_091299.1, read as the reverse complement.
TGATCAGTGGCTCGTAAAACAGCACGAATATTCTGGATCATCTGTGGATTGGTATAAACTATTTCACATTTGGTGGGGTTTAAAGATAGGCCCAGGCTTTCTCCCATGTCTTTAATTTTCCTGATGTCTTCTAGGAGCGATTCTGTTGTGCCAGCTAGGGTACCATCATTCAAGAACCAGATATTGAGCTCACTGAGAGTGCTTCTGTGACTTCCTTGATGACCAAACAGAATGGAAAGGGGGCGAGAGGGTCCCCCTGTTGCACACCCTCACATGAGTCAATTTCGTGGTCCCAAACAATAGCTTAAAAGTTACAATATAACACGATTCTATGAAGGGATAGAGGGAAGGGAAGTTTCTAGAAACTGCTTGAAGAGCAGCATTCCTTCTGACTAAGTTGAAAGCGTTGACAAAGTCCAATTTGATCAAAGCTTTTTCATCAGACATGTTGATGTATACTCGTGCTGCGTTGGCAGCTGCTCCACAGCCTTGTTGAACACCAAAACCGAGCTGAGTTGGCTTCAACATTGACTCACCCTTCTTACTGCCTTGGCGACTAGGCGCCGAAGGGTGTTGCCCACTGCAATGGGCCTGATTCCTTCATCCTTTTCCCGAAGGGCACATATTCATTTTTCAACAAACCAGCAGTATCCCACCAAGTCACGGTTGTCCAAAAAGAAAAAGAAAAGTTTCTCTTCATAACTTTAGTAATATATACAGGAGAAAGGGTTACTAGCCCTTTGCTCCCGGCATTTTAGTTGCCTCTTATGACACGCATGGCTTACGGACGAAGAATTCTGTTCCACTTCCCCATGGAATAACACAATATGCAGGACAACCACTGTGAAAAAATAGTGAAATTCCAAACACTTTCGTGACTTCTCACATTATCAAGGAACTATACAAATTAACTGCATGTTCTCTGCCAATCCCTAGGCACCTTCCCTTCTTCCATACATTTATTAATAAAAGCCCCAACATTCCCAAAACTATATTCCCACTTGCTTTTAACGTTTCTGTCTTTATCCCATCAATCCTAGCTGCTTTGTCCCTTTTCATTCCACCCACTGCCTCACGTACCTCCCCCGGCACTCACAACTAGCTATTCCTCACTCCTGCCCAATGCACGAAATATTACAACTTCCCTATCGTTATCAAAATTGAACATTTCTTCAAAATATTTCCTCCATCTTTCTGATACTTCCAACTCTCCATTTAATAACTCTCCTCTCTTATTTTTAACTGTCAAATCCATTCCTTCCCTATGCTTTCTTATATTATTCATCTTACTTCATTTTTTTTTCTTATTCTCAGCAAAATTTGCTGATAGTATCTCACCCACTCTTTCATTTGTTCTCTTTTTACATTTCTTCAGTATTCTTTTGGTCTCTCTTTTTCTCCCCATATACTCCTCTCTCCTTGCATCACTTCTACTTTATAAAAACCTCTTATATACTAACTTTTTCTCTTTTACCACTCTTTTTACCTCATCATTCCACCAATCGCTCTTCTTTCCTCCCGCACCCACTTTCCTGTAACCATGGAAATAAATGGAATAAAATACCGACACATATGCAGTATAATATGATCCTTTATTGACAACGTTTCGCCCACACAGTGGGCCATCGATCTCTTGCGCAGGAAAATTAACGATTCACTTGATCTTCCCGTTCCAGCCAGCGATTTCATCGACCTTGTTGAACTGTGTTGGCTTTACGTGTTTCTCTTTCGAAAATCTCCTCTTTCAGCAGACTTTTGGACTACCCATTCAGTTCACACTTGAAGAAGTCGACAACACTCTTCCATTCCTTGATGTTCTTCTCTGTAAAGCTGACCATGAACTTCGTTTGAAAGTCTATCGAAAACCCACCAACCAAAACGATCTTCTCCACTTCTACTCTCACCACGACACCAAAACTAAACGTGGTGTAATTATAGGCTTTTTCCTGCGCGCACTCAGAATCTGCAGCAATGAGTTCCTTGAGGAAGAATACACTATAATTGAACAAGTATTTTCCAAACTTCACTATCCTTATCGCTTCATCAGAGACTGCAGACGACACACACCCAGAGAAGACACTGCCGAGAAGAGATACATAGTCCCCCCCACCAACTCAATTGCCAAACACGTTTCCAACATCTTTTCCAATACCTCATTCCAAGTATCTACCTCCACAACCGCGACCATCAAGGACATTACCAGTAATACACAGGACAAGCTTCCATCCTCTGCAGGGGTATACATAATCCCTTGTAATGACCGTAGCAAATTATACTTGGGCGAAACATCAAGAGACCTCAAAACACGCATTTCAGAACACCAATACGCAAGCAGGTCTGACGATACAAGAAATGCCTGTGTACAACACCGTAATTCACACAACCATTTAATAAACTACAGAAACTCAAGACTTATCGCCACAGAAGACAACACTTAATACCGAAGAATCCTGGAATCATCGCTTATCTCTATATCCGACAACTTCAACCAGAACAATGGCTTCTATAACATAGATGAACCACTTGCCAAGAAACTTCTTCATCGCTGTCCCACATAAGAACAAGGAAATGGAGGAACATTGCAGGTCTGGAGTTTACCTGGAGAGAGTTCCGGGGGTCAACGCCCCCGCGGCCCGGTCTGTGACCAGGCCTCACAAACTTATCCAATCTCCCTTCCAAGCTACCCAATATTTTAGACTCTATAACCCCACTCGGTAGATCATCAGATGCAGCATTCACCACCTGACCCAGCATTCTGAACCTGACTATAAATACTCGCGTACCTTCCACTCAGGTAGATCTGTTTGTGAATTGAAAAAGCCAACTGTGTGGGCGAAACGTTGTCAGTAAAGGATCCCATTATACTGCAAATGTGTTTATATTTCCACTGCAGTGTTCCTCCTTTTCATGAGTCGGATGTCGTTGCGCATCAGGTGCTGCTTTGTTGTGGGATGTGATGGTGAGGTGTGGTCTAGACCCTTTATGTGCCTTCCTTTGATGTATTACTTTTATTGTTCCTTGATAATGTGAGAAGTCACGAAAGCGCTTGGAATTTCACTATTTTTTCACAGTGGTTGTTTTGCATTTTCTGAAATCACCTGTTTACTGTGATCTTATTACATATATATATATATATATATATATATATATATATATATATATATATATATATATATATATATATATATATATATATATATATATGTCGTGCCGAATATGTAAAACTGGTCAATTAGCAAGAACTCATTTAAAATTATGTCCTTTCTGAAATTTTCTCTTATACAGTTAAAGATATATTTTTTTCATTAATGTTAATGTAAAATTTTTTAATTTTGCACCAAAAGAATCTTAGAAAACTTACATAACCTTATTATAGCAAGAGCAATTTATTTTAGCCTAGCCCAACTAAATATATTTTAGATTTGTTTACAATAATTTAATACTAAACAAACACAGTGAAATATATTTTTTTCGTTAGGTTCAGAATGATTTTGGCGAAATTATTGCATATACAAATTTTCACTTGTCCTATATGGCAAGGTGAACGTTGCTATTTAAGCCAAGATCGCAAGTTCTGCCTATTCGGCACGACGTATATACATTTATATATATATATATATATATATATATATATATATATATATATATATATATATATATATATATATATATATATAATAGGCTGGTATATTCTGAGATAAGGAGAAATGCGCTTGTGAGCTCCAACGTAACGTCTTGTCCGACGCAGTACTAATTAGTGACAGCCTCAACAAAGTGAACACAAAGGCAAGAGAAAGAGTCTCTTCCTCTCTGTCCTTCTCCCTTTCCTCCCTGCTTTCTCTTTCTCTCTTCCCACCCTCCATCTCTTCCCTTCCGTTTCATCACTCCAGTCTCAGGTGTGTTAGACCGCTAGTCTTGTAGGTTTTCACACGTCTCGCTGAGGCCGGGTAACTTTTTGTATAGCCAGCTGTTGCTTGCACCTCCTCGCCCGTCCCTGCTGTTTCCCGCTCATATGTCCTCACCTTGGATACGGTACGCCAACTGTACGGGTGTAGAGTACATCGTAGCGTACAGTCATAGTTGGTTACATGCGCAATGTACGGGTTTGATTGTACGTTAACATGTAACCAGTTGACTTCACTTCACTGTACTTCCTAATGGTTCTCACCTGGTCGTACTCTACTGGTTGCACTTATCAAGTACTATTTACCAAGCTGTTCTTGCAGAGCTGTATTCAGTCGAGTGTACTTACCTACTTGTAGTCACTAATTTTTAAACATTTGATTGTATTCATCTAGTTTTACTATTGATATCACTTACAATTTCTTAACAGATCCTGACCTTCCTGGGTTACCTATCTCATTCATGGGGAAGTGGAGAAGAATTCTTCTCCGAAAGCCATGTTTACCGCAAAAGACGACTAAAATTCTTGGAATAAGGGGCTAGTAGACCCGTCTCCCTTGTAAATTAATAAAATAAAAAAAAAACTTGAAATTTTGTGCGTGGGTGTAGAAGTGAGTTTTAATATTATGAATGAAAAGATGAATATCCTAGCTTTGAGCGACACAAAGTCAGTGAGGAGTAAATAAATGGGGTTAAATCTGGAGTATCTGAGACAGAGCTAAAAGGGGGTGGAAGCACTATTAAATTATCACCTAAGAAAGTAAACTAGGGGGTTTAGGTGTTTAAATTAAAGAATAATGTAGCCTAGAATGAAAGTGATATGTTAGGAGTCAGTTATACTAAGTGAACCATACCCCGGCCGGGATTGAACCCGCGGTCAGAGAGTCTCGATTTCGTGAGTCATGTTGACGGCAGTGAAGGGACTTGAGCTAGAGTTCGTCACGGCCACGCTAGCTGGAGATTTGTCTGTAAAAACTTGCATTTGTGGTCACAGTGGTGCCTGTGCTAACCTTCCTATGGTGTAGAAATATACCTAGTTGGACGAATCTTATTGTGGCTAGCTGGTCTAGTGGCTAACGCGACGGGCTGGAGTTTTGCGACTCTCTGACCGCGGGTTCAATCCCGGCCGGGGTATGGTTTGTTTGCAATCGTGTCATTACGATTTCGTGAGTCTCGTTATACTAAGTGTTTATGCACCTGGGAAAAAGAGGGGGTGTAGAGGAAACAGAATGAGATTTTGATAGGTAGTAAGTGAGAGCTTAGGGAATTATAAACAGAGAAAACAATTGTTTTGACAGATTTTAATATTAAAGTAGGAGACCCTATTGTAGATGGCGTAGTAGGTAAGTTTGGAGTGCCAGAGGTAAATTATAATGGGGCCTCTAATTGTATAGAAAGACATCTGTTAATAGACTATTAGTATTTTATGAAAATAATACAAATAAATACACAAGAAACAATATTGGGGTAATGACAGGAGTTTGCTAGATTATATCTTAGTAAACGAAAAGTTGATGTGCAGACATCTGGATGTGCATGTATTTAGAGGGGCAACAGACATAATAGATTATTATTAAGTGGTAGCCACAAAGCAAGAGCTAAATGGGTTATAATAAATATGTTATCAGAGGGTAAGAGCGAAGTGAAAAGTAAACTGAAGGAGATAGGGAAAGATATGGGCACTATTGGGAGAAATATAGGCTACAGAGAGAGAGAGAGAAAGAGAGTACAATAAAGGCGGGATGGGAGACTCAAAGAGGTATGGGGTAGATTTAAGAACGCACTGTTAGTGAGAGTTGGTGTGAGTGAGAGGAGGAACGATTGGTATAGTGATAAGTTAAAGAATGTAGTAAGGGAGAAGAAGTTAGCATATAAGAGGCTTTTTCAATGTATAATTTACACAAAGTGTTTGCGGTACATGCATAGGAAAAGAGAAGTTAACCGATGGGCAAGCCAGTTAGCGAGGGGGAAAGGCTGTCATTAAATTTTGCTGAGAATAATAAAAAAACAATGATTAATATTAAAAAGTTAAGGCTAGGGAACAAACACATTTCGCAGTTAAAAGCAAAAGAAGGGAGTTATTAAATGGTGAGGTGGAGGTATTCGGAAGATGAAAGATATATTTAGAGATGTTAAAAGTTGATAAAGAAAGGAGGCAGTGATTTCAGGCTTTCGACAGACAGATAAAACATCTTGTAGAAGTGAAGAAAAGCCGGAGGAGAGTGTGGGGAAGTGTATGAGGCAGCAGGAAGAATGAAAGAAAAGGGAGGGAGTTAAAACAGCTGCAGTAGATGGAGGCAACACAAATTTTCAAGGCAGGCCGAGAAGCTGTTTTCGAGTAATTGGCGTATTTCTTCACTTAACCTAACTTAACCTAACGTAATTATGTATTAAGGATATCCTACTGTATCAGTATCGCTGGGTACCAGCCGATACTTTTAAAATATTCATATTACATGTTTGCTTAAAAATATCAAAATTAACACACACACACACACACACACACACACACACACACACACACACACACACACACACACACACACACACACACACACACACACACACACACACACACACACACACACACACACACACACACGTGCGCACACACACACACGTGCGCACACACACACACACACACACACACACACACACACACACACACACACATAGAGTTGTCAGCAAGTGGAATAGCCTAGCAAGTGAAGTAGTGGAGGCAGGAACCATACATAGTTTTAAGAAGAGGTATGACAAAGCTCAGGAAGCAGAGAGAGAGAGGATCCAGTAGCGATCAGTGAAGAGGCGGGGCCAGGAGCTGAGTCTCGACCCCTGCAACCACAATTAGGTGAGTACAATTAGGTGAGTACACACACACACACACAGAGGGGTGGGTGGATTGCATTTTCTTGGACTGCAAGAAGGCGTTTGACACAGATCCACACTAGAGATTAGTGCAAAAACTGGAGGACCAAGCAGGGATAACAGGGAAGGCACTACAATGGATCAAGGAATACTTGTCAGGAAGACAGCAGCGAGTCATGGTACGTGGCGATGTGTCAGAGTGAGCACCAGTGACCAGCGGGGTCCCACAGGGGTCAGTCCTAGGACCAGTGCTGTTTCTGGTATTTGTGAACGACATGACGGAAGGAATAAACTCCGAGGTGTCCCTGTTTGCAGATGACGTGAAGTAGATGAGAAGAATTCATTCGATCGAAGATCAGGCAGAACTACAAAGGGATCTGGACAGGCTGCAGACCTGGTCCAGCAATTGGCTCCTGGAGTTCAACCCCACCAAATGCAAAGTCATGAAGATTGGGGAAGTGCATAGACGACCGCAGACGGAGTACAGTTTAGGGGGCCAGAGACTACAAACCTCACTCAAGGAAAAAGATCTTGGGGTGAGTATAACACCAGGCACATCTCCTGAAGCGCACATCAACTAAATAACTGCTGCAGCATATGGACGCCTAGCAAACCTCAGAACAGCATTCCGACATCTTAATAAGGAATCGTTCAGGACCCTGTACACAGTGTACGTTAGGCCCATATTGGAGTATGCGGCACCAGTTTGGAACCCACACCTAGCCAAGCACGTAAACTAGAAAAAGTGCAAAGGTTTGCAACAAGACTAGTTCCAGAGTTAAGAGGTATGTTCTACTAGGAGAGGTTAAGGGAAGTCAACCTGACGACACTGGAGGACAGGACAGATAAGGGGGATAAGATAACGACTTGCAAAATACTGAGAGGAATTGACAAGGTGGACAATGACAGGATGTTTCAGAGATGGGACACAGCAACAAGGGGACACAGTTGGAAGTTGAAGACACAGATTATTCAGTGAGATGTTAGGAAGTATTTCTTCAGCCACAGAGTAGTCAGGAAGTGGAATAGTTCGGGAAGCGATGTAGTGGAGGCAGGATCCACAATAGCTTTAAGCAGAGGTATGATAAAGCTCACGGTTAAGGGAGAGTGACCTAGTAGCGACCAGTGAAGAGACGGGGCCAGGAGCTTGGACTCGACCCCTGCAACCTCAACTAGGTGAGTACAATTAGGTGAGTACACACACACACACACAAACACACACACACACATACACACACACACAGACACACTCACACACACACAAACACACAGCGTTCCGATACCTTAATAAGGAATCGTTCAAGACACTGTACACTGTGTATGTTAGGCCCATACTGGAGTATGCAGCACCAGTCTGGAACCCACACCTGGTCAAGCACGTCAAGAAGTTAGAGAAAGTACAAAGGTTTGCAACAAGGCTAGTTCCAGAGCTCAAGGGAATGTCGTACGAGGAAAGGTTGAGGGAAATCGGACTGACGACACTGGAGGACAGAAGGGTCAGGGGAGACATGATAACGACATACAAGATACTGCGGGGAATAGACAAGGTGGACAGAGACAGGATGTTCCAGAGAGGGGACACAGAAATAAGGGGTCACAATTGGAAGCTGAAGACGAGTCACAGGGACGTTAGGAAGTATTTCTTCAGTCATAGAGTCGTCAGGAAGTGGAATAGCCTAGCAAGAGAAGTAGTGGAGGCAGGAACCATACATAGTTTTAAGAAGAGGTATGACAAAGCTCAGGAAGCAGAGAGGGAGAGGACCTAGTAGCGATCAGTGAAGAGGCGTTGGGGGAGCTGAGTCTCGGCCCCTGCAACCACAATTAGGTGAGTACAATTAGGTGAATACACACACACACACACACACACACACACACACACACACACACACACACACACACATACACACACACACACCACTTTGGAACCCACACCTAGCCAAGCATGTAAAGAAACTAGAGAAAGTGCAAAGGTTTGCAACAAGACTAGTCCCAGAGTTAAGAGGTATGTCCTATGAGGAGAGGTTAAGGGAAATCAACCTGACGACACTGGAGGATAGGAGAGATAGGGGGGACATGATAACGGCTTACAAAATACTGAGAGGAATTGACAAGGTGGACAAAGACAGGATGTTCCAGAGACTGGACATAGCAACACGGGGACAAGGTTGGAAGCTGAAGACACAGATGAATCAAAGGAATGTTAGGAAGTATTTCTTCAGCCACAGAGTAGCCAGGAAGTGGAATAGTTTGGGAAGCGATGTAGTGGAGGCAGGATCCATACATAGCTTTAAGCAGAGGTACGATAAAGCTCATGGTTCAGGGAGAGTGACCTATTAGCTACCAGTGAAGAGGCGGGGCCAGGAGCTTGGACTCGACCCCTGCAACCTCAACTAGGTGAGTACAACTAGGTGAGTACGCACACACAAACACACACACACACACACACACACACACGCACACCTTTAAGCAGAGGTATGATAAAGCTCATGGTTCAGGGAGAGTGACCCAGTAGCGACCAGTGAAGAGGCAGGGCCAGGAGCTATGACTCGACCCCAGTTACAACTAGGAGAGTACACACACACACACACACACACACACAAGCTATGAATCTACCAATACGGAAATAACTAGTTGAATACACACATCCTTCATCCAGTCATTGCCTCTGATCATTCAGTTCTTCACATATTCATCTTTCTCTTTCTCTCTGTCTCTCTCTCTCTTTCTCTGTATCTGTTCCAAGTGAATGTTAACCCAACATACCTGGCGACAACAGTCACACAGGCCACAGTTCAGCAATTCATGATTATTCCTTCTTTCACCTACTTACTTTTGTCGTAATTCCCCAGTTTTTGCTCTTCTTTCTTCTCTCCGTATTCTTCCTTTCCCATTACCATTAATGAAAGTAGTTATAGCATTATCCAAGGTGAGACAGGGGGAGAGAGAGAGAGAGAACTGATTTTTCCTTTTTTTAATACTAACCACCTACGTAAAAATAGGGGAAAAAAAAAACAGTCAATTACGAGACAACAAGGGTGGCCTGGCGAGGCTCCACTCCAATTACAACAAAAATCTCTCTAAAGCCAATGACCCCCATATTTTGTTTGTTAGGGGGACGGTGATATTCTGAGATAATTTATCAGCGAAACAGTGACGCATTACATACGCACATGCACGGGTACAAAAGCAAGCTAGCGCACATGTGTACACACCCATATTTGCTCAGAACTACTAAACACCTCAGATGATGTATTTGAAATTTTGGCAGTAAAGATTGAATGCCTCCAGATGCAACTTCCCAGCATTTCCGGGAGAAGCTTCTGAAAATTGACCACTGTTTGGAAAATCCCCCAACTCCTGCCCTAAACATCTTGCTACTGGGAAATTTCAACTTGAGACACCTAAAATGGAGGAGTGTTGCAAATAATATTTTAGCAGAGATCTCCCCAGGAGGCAGCTCAGATGAAAATTCACACACACATGAGCTATTAAATCTCTGCACCAAATTCACCTTAAACCAGCAAATATTAGAGCCTACATGACTAGAAAATTGGCTGGACCTCATCTTTACTAACAACGACGATCTGATGCGTAATATAACTGTATTAAAGACTATATACTCAGATCACAACATAATAGAGGTATTAAAGACTATATACTCAGATCACAACATAATAGAGGTACAGACATGTATGCACAGGGCTCCTGACCAACAAAATGTGATCAGTCATGAGGGTGTCTTTACAAAATTCAATTTCAATAACAAAAACATACACTGGGAACAAGTCAACTATGTCCTAATTAAAACAAGCTGGGAAGCTATCCTAAACAACACAGATCCGAACTTTTGCCTAGAAAAAATAAACTCTCTGGTTCTTGAGATCTGCTCAAGGCACATTCCATTAAGAAAAAGAAAGAGAAGATGTTAACTATAAAGAGAAAGACGCTCCCTATACAGACGAAGGTGAAGAGTCACAGAGCTGCTTATAGTGGCCAATATATCTGAAATACGATGGGAGGCACTGGTTAATGAAATTGCGTATATCGAATTTAAGCTGAAGGTATCACACAGGAGACAAGAATTCCAGGAAGAACTAAAAGCCATAAAGGAAACTGAAAAAAAAATACTTCTTCTCTTATGCCAAATCTAACGGAAAAACAGCATCCAGTACTGGGCCCCTGCTTCCCGCTTAGGCGTGATGTGACATACACAGATGACAGCCAAGAAATGAGTGAGATAATAAAGTCCCAGTATGACTCAGTGTTCAGCGAGCCGCTGCCCAGACTAAGGGTCGACAATCCCAATGAATTCTTCATGAACGAGACCCAAAATTTGGTCATTTCAAAAATCTCGGATATTATCCTAACACCACAGGACTTTGAAAAGGCAATAAATGACTCTGCCCCAGGCCCAGACTCATGGATCTCCCTGTTCATCAAGAACTGCAAGAAGCCTCTGTCGCGTATCTTCAGCATTCTAAGGAGAGTGATGATGGACACAGGAGTCATCCCATACTCACTAAAAACAATAGGCATAGACCCATTCTACAAAGGTTGCAGTAAAGCAAATGCAAAGAACTACAGACCGATAGCACTAACATCCCATGTCATAAAAATCTTTGAAAGGGTTCTAAGAAAAAAGATCGCCAACCACCTACATACCCATCACTTGCACAACACAGAGCAACACGGGTTTAGAGCAGGTCGCTCCTGGCTGTCCCAGCTACTGTATCACTATGACAAGATGCTGGATGCTGTAGAGGATAAACAAAATGAAGATGTAGTTTACACAGACTTTGCAGAAGCTTTCAACAAGCGTGACAATTGTGTAATAGCGCACAAAATGCGTGATAAAAAAAATAACAAGAAAAGTTAGTAAATGGATCTATAACTTCCTGACAAACAGAACACAAAGAGCAAAAGTAAACAGAGTAAAGTCTGAGGCAGCTACGATGAAAAGCTCTGTCCACAAGGCACAGTACTCGCTCCGTGTCTTCCTTTGCTGATGACCCCCGGACTGCCATGGCAGTGACCTCCATCGAAGACACCGCAAGACTCCAAGCGGACATAAGCCAAATCTTCAACTGGGCCACTGAAAACAATATGAAGTTCAATGAAGAGAAATTTCAACTACTCAGATATGGAAAACTTGAGAAAATTAAAACTGTATCAGGGTATACGGCAAATTCTAACCATAAAATAGAGCGAAAAAGTAATGTGAAGGTCCTGGGAGTGATAATGTCAGAGGATCTCGCCTTCAAAGATCACAACAATGTATCTACCGCATCTGCTAGGAAAATGATAGGATGGATAATGAGAACCTTCAAAACTAGAGATGCCAAGCCCATGATGATTCTCTTCAAATCGCTTGTTCTCTATAGGCTGGAATACTGCTGTACACTAACTGTCCCCTTCAAGGCAGGGTACATTGCTGACCTGGAGAGTGTACAAAGAACTTTCATGGCACATGTAAGTACGATAGGGCACCTAAATTCTTGGGAACGGTTGAAGGTCCTTGATCTGTATTCCCTGGAGCGCAGGCGAGAAAGATACATGATAATATACACTTGAAAAACCCTAGAGGAATTAGTACCAAACATGCACACGAAAATCACTCCCTATGAAAGCAAAAGACTCAGCAGGAGATGTAACATTCCCCCAATGAAATGTAGGGGCGCCACGAGTACACTGAGAGACAACACAATAAGTGTCCAGGGCGCAAGACTGTTCAATTGCCTCCCAGCATACATAAGGGAATTACCAATAGACCCCTGGCTGTCTTGAAGAAGGCACTGGACAGGCACCTAAATTCAGTACCTGACCAACTGGGTTGTGGTTCGTATGTCAGTTTGCCTTCGGCCAGCAGTAACAGCCTGGTTGATAAGATCCACCACGAGGCCTGGTCTCAGACCGAGCCGCGGGGGCGTTAACCCACGAAACCCTCTCCAGGTAATCTCGAGGTATATATATATATATATATATATATATATATATATATATATATATATATATATATATATATATATATATATATAATAATAATAATTTCGCAAAAATCATTCTGAACCTAACGATAAAAGTATATTTCATTGTGTTTGTTTATTATTAAATTATTGTAAACTTATGTAAAATATATTTAGTTTTAGTAGGCTAAATTAGATTATGCTTCTTATAATAATAATTGATAAGTTTCCTAAGGTTCTTTTGGTACAAAATCATTAATTTTTATATTAACATTAATGAAAAAATATATCATTAAATGTATAAGAGAAAATTTTAAAAAGGACTTAATTTTAAATGAGTTCTTGCTAATTGACAAGTTTTACCTACCAAGGGTAGGTAAAACTGGTCAATTACTTACCAAGGGTGGCCTGGCGAGGCTCCACTCCAATTACAACAAAAATCTCTCTAAAGCCAATGACCCCCATATTTTGTTTGTTAGGGGGACGGTGATATTTTGAGTTAATTTATCAGTGAAACAGTGACGCAATACATACGCACATGCATGGGTACACAAGCAAGCTAGCGTGCATGTGTACACACACACACACACATATATATATATATATATATATATATATATATATATATATATATATATATATATATATATATATATATATATATATATATATATATATATTAGGGGTTTGGCATCAGAGTGACTTATTATATTGAGTGTGGGTTCCACCCTAAATTTTTTTTGAATGGGGGCTCCACTTCAATGTTTTGACCCCTCTTTTTTCTTGTATACTTTTTTTTTGCTTCACCCCCCCTGACCCCGCATCCTACCCCCAAGGGGCCATTGGGTTTTGCCAGATTTTCCAGGATGTTTGCCATCGATATTCCATTTATTTTTCTGGAGATGTTGCCATCTTCACTCATTTTTTTTTTATTTTTCTAGTAAATAAAGCTCCCTTTCACTTCCATCCCTGCTCCATCTCCTTGGATCGAGTTTTAACCCTCCTCTCCTGAACCCTCACCCGATTTCCTTGAAATTTTCCTCTTTTTAATTACTCTCGATTTTCTTGGATCACATTTTTCTTCGATTTTTCGAATTTTGGTGACTCCAGCTCCCGATGGGGGGGTTACCCTAAGATCGAGCACCAGCTCCAGGGCCAAGTTTTCTATGTTTTGGGGACCCAAGTTCCTGGGTCACACATTTTGGATTGCTTTCCTAAAATTTCCTAACTTTACAAGATTTTTTTAATTTTGGGGACTCCAGCTCCCGGGTCACACATGGTAATTCAAGTGGTACACAGCTTTTTCAGTCATTTGCAACACAGTTGGTGAAGTTCCGCCATGGGATAAGACGTAAGTACATTCATACAAGTGGTAATACAAGTAAGAGATAAGTATGCGACAGGTAAATCATTACAGTAACGAAATCATTCAAGTGGTAAGTATGCCAAGGCGAATCATTACACAACTTCATTTTTTAATAGTTTTATTTGTTACACATTTCGCTACAAAAGACACATTTTCTCTAGCACATAATTTTACAACATACATGAATTTTTCATGTATCATAGGTGGAGGGAACATTTACACCCCCACTCCACATCTTCCTCCATCTCCCCAGCACCCGGCCTCCATTACTCCATCTCCCTACTCTGCACCTCACTTTTCTTTCATCTCTATCCCAACCACTCACCTCCAAATCCCCCCCCCCCCTCACTCTATCCACACTCACTACCGTCCAATGACGCTCAACCCGTGATAACTCAAAAATTTTCTCACTTCGTTTTTAAACTATCAATAACTAATTAATTTTTTCACTCATATCCTCCAACAAGACACAACGAGCCCCATCACATCACACGTCACAATTTTCATTCTCAACTTCTCAGCTGTTATAATACTCACAACATTGCATAACTTCCACTCACAATTTTTCACTTGTCACAATAGTACAGCACACTATCCACCCTCAGTTTCACTTGTCACAATAATACAACTCAGTTATCACAACTTTCACAACTCACAAGATATAACACAGTTATCACAACCCCACATCAAGCTCCACCACTTCACAAGTCACAATTTTCACTTGTCTCAAACATCACTCTATTTACCCTCAATTTGACTTGTCTCAATAATACAATAATTCACAACAACACTAACTTCCATTTTTCACTCATAACCCCCAACAACCCACAACAACCCACAACAACCCACAACAACCCACAACATCCAACATCAACCCACAACAACCCACAACACCCACATCACATCACAACTCACAACACTGAGATTTTAATACTCTATAAGATACAATTCTCCTTGATTATAACGCATTTACCACCACTCTTTACATCAACTCTCCTCAACTGTAGTGGTCTGCTGCTCAAATGAGTTCATCTAACCTTTTATATGCCTGGTGAGGGTTGCCTGTGATCTCTAAAGAGTGAATCTGAGGTACATTTCCGAGATCACATAAGATCACAGGTCATCTCAAGGCAGCGCCTAAGGATATGGACTGACCCATATCGACCTCCACTACCATCATACTTCTTCAAACACACACCACCATCACTAGTCACCCATCGCCACTATTTAACCAGCATCACTACTACCTCTGTATTTGCTTTATAATATTCACATTCTACAATTATTTTCATTAAAAATCCCACAAAATCCCCATTTTTTCACTACAATTCCAATAAAATCCCATTCCAACTCCTCCTTGAATCATGAACGCCCTACTTCTTCTTAAACCACACAGAGAGAAAAAGGACAGGCTTTTACCTGTTATTTCCTATGGGAGGATTGAACTCACTAACCAATTCCTAGAAGAGAGCCCGAGGGCACGAAATGATCCACAACCAAAACACTTGCCGATAATTTATTCACGAGATATGTCACAAAAATTCATTACACAGCAGGTCCCCCTTAATTTTCTGTATGTGAAACTCTTATCAATTTTGTGGAGATCTAAAAATCATCACTCTGTCAATTTTCTGGTCATATATCTTCAATCACATTATCTTATCTGCAGGAACTCACAATACCATCTATTAAAGTAGGTTTTGGAATAACAATTGAATACTTCCAAATTACCTTTGGGAACCCCCAATTTTGAATACTCTCAAATTACTTTTGGGGACCCCCAAATTACTTTTGAATACTTCCAAATTACTTTGAACCCACTACTTCAAACACACACTAGGTCTAAAGCACACTAATTCTCATCTATAAACAGTTCGTCTTAAGAATACATATACTTTCCATTTTTGCCCAGTTATAATCTTCACACAATCACTTAAGACATATGATCACAAAAAACTAGACAATCTTTTACACACAAAAAAAAATAATAATAACTAAAAACTCAACAAGAACACTGGAGACACGAATAATATTCACCAAAATCACAAAACTATCAATTGATTACAAAATAGCTAGACTTACAATCACTTAAGACATAAGTACACAAAAGCATAAAAAAAATAGACATACAATCACTTAAGACATCTGAACACACGCATACACACACACACAAAAAAAAAAATAGACCTGAACATTAAAGACATGACAATTAATCACCATTACACAAAAATTAGACATGATCACTTAAGACACATAAAGACATAAACTTTTTAGTGCTTAGTACATCTCGAACAGAACACCTGTGCAACACCTGGCTATCTTTATTGTCGGCAGTAAAGATAACCAAGTGATGCACATGTGTTTTATTCAACTTGTAGGTATTGTACACCTTCAAAATGTTACTAGAATGTCTCTCCAAGTTCACTCTTCCTGCGGTTAGCTCACTTTCTTTTTATATTAATTATAGACTACTATTACTATTAATAATAATAATAATCATAATAATTCTCTCTCTCTGTCTCTCTCTCTGTCTGTCTGTCTGTCTGTCTGTCTGTCTGTCTGTCTCTGTCTCTCTCTCTCTCTCTCTCTCTCTCTCTCTCTCTCTCTCTCTCTCTCTCTCTCTCTCTCTCTCTCTCTCTCTCTCTCTCTCTCTCTCTTTCTCTCTCTCTCTTTCATCCCTTCTCTCCACTCCTTCCTTCTCCCTCTCTCTCCTTATCTACTTCCCTTCAACTCCATTTAATCTTGCCTTCTAGCCAAGTTCCCCACTTCAATACCCGGACAGAATTATTGCCTCTCAACTCCTAACAACACCCTGAGAAATTTCCAAGTATCTCCATGGCAACGTTGATGGCTAGGGGATGCGAGAATTGCTCATGATTTAATACAAGATCTAGGGAATGCTTATTGCAGCCTTGGAACGAACTACAGGTGGATGCCTTGATTCTTGCGAAGAGCTCTTGATACCATGAAATGGAGCTGCCCTTCCTTTCTTTGGATCATACCTGATTACCTCACAGGTGCTGTATTGCCCTTATATATTTAACTTTTATCCTTAAATAATAATAATAATAATAATAATAATAATAATAATAATAATAATAATAATAATAATAATAATAATAATAATATTGAATTGACAAGTTACAGAAAATGGCAGATGCAGTTTAATGATGACTATTGTAAAGTTTTAAGCCTGGTAAAAGAGAATACTCATGGAATTTATAAGCTAAATAATGTAGATCTCAATAACTCTGAAAGCGAAGATGATTTAGGATTCTGGTTAACAGCAATCTGAGGCCAAGACAACAGTGCATAAACGATCGCAATAAAGCTAATAGAATTCTTGTCGTCATATCAGAAGGTATAAATAAAAGTCCTCAGGTTATACTTCAAATTAATATATCCTATGCAAAGACTCACTTAGATTATGCTGCGTAGTTCTGGTCACCGTATGATAGAATGGACATAAATGCGCTGGAAAACATACAGAGAAGACTAGCAAAGTTGATCCTGAGTATCAGAAATCTTTCCTACGAGGTTAGATTGAGGGCACTGAATCTGCACTCTTTGGAAAGGTGTCGTAAGTTTAAGGGAGGTATGAATGAGGTGTGATGAATTAGACACATGTGCAGTACTTGAGTATCTTTATCGAGGAAGCGTTTCGCCATGCATTGGCTTCATCGGTCCTATACAAAGAAGAATGGTGAAAATCTGAAGGAGTTTGAGGTAATCAGTCACTGATTACCTCAAACTCCTTCTGGTCTTCACCACTCTTCTTTGTATACGACTGATGAAGCCACAGTGTGGCGAAACGTTTCCATGTTAGAGATACCCAGGAGCTACACATATGTCAAATTCATCAACTTGTCAGTTCTCTGTACTATTCATCTACATGACTGAGGTGTATAAATGGAAGACGGGAATAAATAAAAGGGATGCAAATAGCGAGTTAAAAAAAATCTAACCAAGACAGTACTCGAAACAATGAGTTTTAGTTGGAAAAATTCGGATTAAGAAAATATATAATAAAGCATTGATTAGCTAAAAGAGTTGTGGATGAGTGGAACAAGTTTCCCAAGTAGCGTCATTGAAGAAAAACATTGGGTTGCTTTAAAAAGGGTTGGACATGTACATGAGTGAGTGTGAATGCGAGTGAGTTGGACTTCCCTTGCATGTGCCAGAAATCCTGTGCAGTGCTCCTCCCTTCTCACGTTATTGTATTTTTTTTTTGTGTATCTATATATATATATATATATATTTATATATATATATATATATATATATATATATATATATATATATATATATATATATATATGCAATAAGATCACAGTAAACAGGTGATTTTAAAATATGCAAAACAACCACTGTGAAAGAGTAGTGAAATTCCAAGCGCTTTCGAGACTACTCACATTGTCAAGGAACATAGTTCCTTGACAATGGATACAGTAATATATATATATATATATATATATATATATATATATATATATATATATATATATATATATATATATATATATATATATATATATATATATTACTGTACCCACGGAACAAATGGTATTGATCAATAACAATACTGCATTAGCCAAGGAGTCGAACCTCTGCTGTTTTGGCCCTCCTCATGGTGAGACAAAACGCATGACGCTTTAGACCACTAAACCACACAATCCTTAATGGTGCATCCAGCCAAGCTAGATGTACCCACCATCGAAGGACATACGGTGGTGTGGACGCCTCTGAGCTAATTTCATTCTACTCCGTGTTTGTGTACTAGCTCAACAAGCATTATATTATTGTACTCACGGAACAAGTGGTATTGAATCACCATGTTGTAATCGACTATGTGTACCTCATGCCGCTGTTCCGAAATTGGTTAGGATCTCAATTGGTCACTCTGCCTCTTTATGGGGCTGTCCTAGGATAATCACACATGCGCACGTATACATAAATGGACTCCCATGATTGCTTCCATACTAATGATGTTTTTTATCTACTTCTCCGAGGCACTGGGTCTCACAATTTGCACTAGGTTCACTCCCTCCCTTCTCCATGAGCTTTATCGTACCTCTTCTTAAAGGTATGTATGGATCGTGTCTCCACTACATCACTCTCCAGATTATTCTACTTCCTGACAACTCTGTGACTGAAAGAAAATACTTCCTAACATCCCTGGGACTCATCCAGCTGTGACACTTTGTTGAGTCACATCTCTTAAACATTCTGTCCCTATCCACTTTGCCAATACCTCTCAGTATTTTGTATGTAGGTATCATGTTCTCCCTATCTCTCCTGTCCTCCAGTGTCGTCTGGTTGTTTTCCCCTAACCTCTCCTCGTACGACATGCCCAGCAGCTCTGGGTCTTGGTGCAAACCTTTGCAGTTTCTCTAATTTCTTGACGTGTTTGACTAGGTGTGGGTTCCATACTGGTGCTGCATACTCCAATATGGGTTTGACGTACAGTGTCTTGTATAATTCCTTACTTAGATGTCGAAACGCTATTCTTAGGTTTGCCAGGCGCCCATAT
The DNA here is from genome assembly GCF_038502225.1 of Cherax quadricarinatus. Lineage (NCBI taxonomy): Eukaryota > Metazoa > Arthropoda > Malacostraca > Decapoda > Parastacidae > Cherax > Cherax quadricarinatus. The sequence continues at coordinate 37,380,951 of NC_091299.1, read as the reverse complement.
GTTGGATATGTTATTTGGTTGATATGCGCCTCAGGAAATGTGCTCGGTATGATGCTCACCCAAAAAACCTTTTCCTTTAGTGAATTTTGTAGCCTTTGGTCGCCTAGGCTGTACTCCGTCTGAGGTATTCTTTGTCCTTCCCCAAACTTCATGACTTTGCACTTGCTGGAGCCATTTGTCGGACCTGGCATGTAGTCCGTCCAGGCTTACCTGAATTATCGTCCACTTGTATTCTCCTCATTAGCTTTACATCGACTGTGAACAGAGACACCGGTGAATCCATCCCTCTCGTCATGTCATTCACATATACAGTAGACCGTCGATTAGAACGTTTTCTCCATTACACTATTGTCAAATTGCGGCATATTTTCCTTTTACATTTCTTAAAATTCAATTTAAACGGTTTTGCTTCTCAGTAAGGAAAAAAAATCAGCGTCGCAAGCTGGACGTCAGGGATCTTCCCCTGCGTGTAGTGAGCGCTAGGCAGTCAACCTGTGGGTCAACCATTGTCGTTTACGGGAGAGGCCCTAGTTTCCTACCCTGCCACCTCATTACCAGTGCTCGGTATATACCCGTCCAGTGCGGTACCCCTTATTGTCTGTGAATCGGTTTTTGTCTTTTCATTACCATACATTGCATCTGCCAAGGAGCCATGGCACCCAAAAGGCATGCAAGTGATGCAGGAAGTGGCAAGACAAAGTAAAAAAAAGTTCAAGTCTTGGAATTGAGAAGAAAATCGAGATATTAGATAAGGTTAAATGTGGTGGTTGTGTGGTGGACATGGCGAGAGCTTCTGACCTTAATGAAGCGTCGGTTCGTATGATTAAAATGAATGAAGCAATGAATAACCCGGGCTGTCGTCTGATTTACTGACTTGACTGACCTACTGACTTGATTGATTTACTGATTGACTGGCTAATTGACTGACCTTACTGGCTTGACTGATTTATTAAAAGACTGAGCTAATTTACTGATTTTCTGAATGACTTGACTGACCTCACTTGACTGATATACTGAACGACTGACCTGATTTATTGACTGGCTGACTAACTTGACTGACCAACTTGACTGACCAACTTGACTGACCAACTTGACTGACTGACTTATTGACTTCACTGACTGATTTACTGAATGACTGGACTGTTTTACTGACTTATTGACTTGACTGAATTATTTAATGACAACTGATTACTGAATTACTGACTGACCTACTGATTTGACTGATTTATTGATTTGACAGATCTACTGACTTGACTGATTTACTGACTTGACTGGCTCACTGACTTGACTGGCCAACTTGACTGATTTACTGAATGACTTTACTACTTGACTTCTTGATTTACTGAATGACTTGAATGAATGATCTACTGGCTGTACTGACTTGACTGACTGACCTACTGACTCACTTGACTGGACTGACTTACTGACTGGACTACCATCCACCTCAGGCCTCAGCATGCCTCTCCACTCCCTCCTTCACTATTATCAACAAACACCAACATCCACATTTGAGGTAAGAAATATTATTTCTGTTGCATTTGTAGCCTTGAAAAACAGAAAAAAACATACATAACAACAATGAACAACAATTAATTGCATTATCCTTTTTATTTGTGTAAGATTTGAAGACCTAAAAAAAAGCTGTTTGGCTTTTTTTGGGTTCCCAGGAACGTAACCCTACTTGTCCCCTAAGTTCTTCAGTTCCTTTAACACAGATATGTCTCGCACTGCATTATCAGGATGCTAACTACCATCTTAATCGACGGTATACTGTACTTGAAACAGCACTGCATCTAGAGGTGGCCCATTTGGAATCCCACTCGATACATTCACCCACTCTGACACCTTGTCACATACCAACAAACATTGTTTCCTTCCTGGATCAGGTATTCCTTGATCCACTGTAGTAATTTCCCTGTTATTCCTGCCTGCTCCTGTAGCTTTTCAACCAGTCTTGTGTGGTCCAAGAAGATGCAGTCTACCTATCGCTCTCTCTCCCGCCTTACTTCTGTTGCCTAATCATAGAACTGCTGTAGGTTTGTGATGGAGGATTTGCCTTTTCTGAAGCTGTGTTAGTTGTCATGTACAAACCCGTTCCTTCTAGGTGCTCCACCCCTCTACTCCTGCTGTTCTATACCTCAGGTAGTTGTCAAGTTTCTCAGGATCCCTGGAGAGATATTATCTGGGCCCACCGCCTTCAAGGTATCTAGTTCACCTAGCATTTTCTTTACTTCCTCCTCGGCTGTGTGCAGTGTGTCCAGCACTTGATGGTGCACCCTGCTCCCTCGGTTTGCTGGAAGCCTCTCTGTCTCCACTGTGAATACCTCCCTGAATCTTGAGCTGAGCTCCTCGCATGCTTCCTGGTCGCTTTCTGTAAACTCCCCTTCTTCCTTCTTCAGCCTGATTACCTGGTCCTCGACTGTTGTTTTCCTTCTGACGTGGTTGTATAACAACTTTGAATCAGATTTGGCTTTGGTGCTGTCATTCTCGAATTGCCGTGGGTCTTTCTCTTTGTCCATGCACTTTAATTTCTGGCTCTTCTGCTCAACTCTCTGTTTTCCTGAGTCCTTTGCCTTTTATACACTTTCCCTGCCCTAGTACACTTGGCTTTGGCCTCTCCACATCTGCGGGTAAACCATGGGCTCACTCTGGTCTTCCCATTGTTTCTGTTGCCCCTTAGCACGAACTCTCTTCTGTCTCCTTTCACTTTGTAGTCATGTGTGTGTGTGTGTGTGTGTGTGTGTGTGTGTGTGTGTACTCACCTAATTGTACTCACCTAATTGTGGTTGCAGGGGTCGAGACTCAGCTCCTGGCCCCGCCTCTTCACTGATCGCTACTGGGTCCTCTCTCTCTCTGCTTCCTGAGCTTTGTCATACCTCTTCTTAAAACTATGTATGGTTCCTGCCTCCACTACTTCACTTGCTAGGCTATTCCACTTGCTGACAAATCTATGACTGAAGAAATACTTCCTAACGTCCCTGTGACTCGTCTGAGTCTTCAGCTTCCAGTTGTGACCCCTTGTCCCTGTGTCCCCTGTGTGTGTGTGTGTGTGTGTGTGTGTGTGTGTGTGTGTGTGTGTGTGTGTGTGTGTGTGTACTCTTCTAGAAATATATATAAATTTGACTTTATTTTAATCATTTAAGTATGGGAAGGAGGTGTTCAGTTGAAATGCAGCCTTAACCTCTAGCATTCGATAGGATTTAAACCTAACAAACCAACCAATCATTTTTTCACAATTTATTACTTGTAAACCGGGCAGACTAAGACCTCTGGGCTTAGTGTGTCCGGTTTATGAAAACATGCTTATAATAGTCACTCCCTGACTTGTGTGGTATATGCAGCTGTAGTATATAGTGTTTCTGCTTTACGACGGTCAACACGATGTGGCATATACTCTGGGAGGTATGTCTTAGTGTTAATACACTACGTTATTTCAGAGGTTGCATTTAACCGTCATGTGACCCCTCGTATAATCAATAGGCTTTACACTCGATTAACATACTTCGTTTATAGTCGACAGGGTACTGTTGTGAAAGATAAAGAAATGTGTGTCAGCAGGTTCTTTCTTTCATCATAACTTTTCATCATAACATCATGCAGTGAATACCTCTCTGATCAGTCTTTCAGTAAGGAAGCCGTGTTAGGGACCTGACTGCTGTGTCGATGATCCACTTAAATCTTCAGGTAACTTCGTAGCTCTCGAAACTGACTGATAGCATTGGTTTATGCAGTAGTGATCCAATCCGCTGTTTCACCACGTTGAAGTTCTTGGGAATCTTCAACATGTTAAAACTCCGTATTGCCAGCAGTACACAGAAAAGACACAGGTCCAGAGTACTTGTTTTTTCTTCTTCTCAGCTGTACCCTTGCAGTGTCCGCAACGCAAAGAGAGATACAAACAGCGAGATATCCTTCTCCGGATCTGTTACCACGCCATCTTATCCACCACAACATATCAACCTGTAAATTATCAGGAGGTCTGTGAGATCGTTTCTGGCCCGTTGATGAGGGTCAGGATGTCATAAACATCACCAGTACGGTTGTTTCGCCGATGCCTGATACCTCGTGAGCTGCTAACAGGTGGTAATTATTGCAGCTGCCGTCTTTACCCTCCTATCACATTTTTTAAAGGCTTCGCTCCTTTACAAAAAAGTGGCAGTTGTCCCAAAGCCAATTTTCTCGTCAGAATAGCGTTATAATATAAGCCACATTGAGTGAGGGTAGAAGATGAGCAGGGTGATGAAGTTGAGTGGGATGATGGAAGTAAGAGATGATGGGAAGAGTTGGATGGGAAAGTGGAGAGGACTGGGATATGAGAGCGATAATGAAAGGGAACAGGAGGAAGATGGTGAATATACGGTATGAGTTGCATGCTACTGATGGTCTGCATTTGGAATGTTTTTAATTTTTACTTTTATTCATGGTTGCGATCATATATATTCTTGGGCTGCTGATTGTAAATATCTACATCATTTTGCTCTATTACGTAAGGATTTTGAATAAAATGCATATTAATGATAAAAAATGTGAATTTTAATTAAAGTGTTAATTTATTAAAATTAGGCAAGTAATCATGGAAAAGCACATTCTGTTAGTATTATGAACATATGAATTCTAAACCAACATGAATCAAATCAAATGATTTTATTAAAAAAATATGCTCCTAATGGTTAGCCTACATATTGAATCAGAGGAAGGAGGACTGCTTTGATTTTCGCTTGTGCTGTGCATCGAGAACATTACCTTTCAATGACCAGTAGTAATCCGCCATCATGCTGACATTCCATTTGCCCTGGTATCGAGTTTCCATGGTGCAAATATCCTGATGGAACCGCTCCCATTGTTCCTCACTGTAGTCCCCACAGTTGTTGGGAAAAGAGTCAAAATGTGAGTGCAAAGAGTACATCTTCACACTCGCTCTAGACCCATGTTGTTGGTAACTTGAAATCAGGCCTTGGATCACATTTTTTCAGATTCGGGGCAGCGCCTGTTTCCCAGGAAGTTGTGGACAATCTGCTCGAATGAAAACCAGGCATTCATCTCGACACCTGCTAATGCTTCTTCAAAATGCTTGTCCTTCATCACTTTCCGAATGTGGGTATCAACAAAGATTCCTGCCTTTAGCTTTCCTTCACTTATACTTGACTCCAGGTACTTGAAAGCAGTTCCATTCTTGTTCAAGGCCTTCACAAAATTTTTCATAAACCCTAATTTGATGTAGAGTGGTGGCAGCAGTATTTTCTTGGGGTCAGCTAGTGGCACAGTTTTCATGTTGTGATTTCCGGGTAAGAAGCTGGTTCATGGGGGCCAGTCTTTTTGTTCATAGTGCTGGCTGTCTGCCCTACTATCCCAAAGACACAGAAAACAGGTATAATTTGGTGTATCCGCCTTGAAGACCTAGTAGGAGAGCAATAACTTTTAAATCACCGCAAATGAGAAAATTGTGATTCTGGTACTTGATTGCACCTATTAGTATCTTCATATCTGCGTAAGTTTCTGACATTTGGACACTATGGCCAATAGGCACAAATGCAGCTGTGTTACCATTGTAGAGAAGTACAGCTTTTAAACTTCTTTAAGAAGAATCAATGAAGAGTCTCCATTCATCTGCTTTGTATGACATTCCTATGTGTTCAATAAAGCCAGAAATATTTGAAAAGAAAACCAAAGATTTCTCTTTGTCAAATAACTGAGCGAATTCAGCTTCACGATGATGGTACCAAGCGAATGTTGTTCCAGGAGCTAGAAGCCTGTGTTCCTTCAGTCTAGAGCCAAGTAACTGTGCACTTTCTTTTGCAAGGTTAAGGTCTCTCACAAAGTCATTGAGCTTAACTTGGTTGAAAGGTTTGGGATCGTCATTTGTTTGTGGTTCATAGTCTACTTCCATCTCTTTAGAATCACTAGTGTCAGACTCTGATGAAATTTGTTATGTCTCAGGTGGCACAGGTACAGGAATATCTTCAGAGTGTGGAACAGCCCTTATTGCTGAAGGAATATTTGGGTATATTATGCGATCTTTAGTCTTCTTGTTGAATCCATCTACTTTAATCATACAAAAATATTAGTCATCATGGTGGTTCATCTGCTCCCGCCATACCATTGATACTCCAAAGTTTTCCAACTGCCCACATTTGGAGCTTCCTGATGCAACTCTTGCAAGTTTTGTGTGGTGCAAATGGTTTATCCTGGTCTCCAAGTTTGCAGCCAAAATAAACAAAGCAGCAGCGCTTCAATAAAGGAGAAATATTGCTCCCAGAATCTGAAGGTGTGAATTGCCCGCAGTCATAGCAAAATATGTCTGGTGAATTTATGCAGCCTCTAGACATATTAATAATCTGATAATAAAGAAAAATATATTAAATTTAACATTTAAGTCAATATAAGGTAATATACCACTTTCTCATTTACTTATGTTATACGAAAAGTGAAAAGTAACGTTTACGTAAAACTTGACAACCTGATGTGATAGAGATGAATAAAAACAATGAATCAGTATTTTTCATATACCGAAAAAATACCAAGGAGTCAATAAAAAAAATCATGAATACCAGTGTAATTATTATTATTATTATTATTATTATTATTATTATTATTATTATTATTATTATTATTATTATTATTACTACACTCGTCAAGGCCACACATCACCTACCGGGAGGTGAGAGTTATCGAGAGATGAAAAAGATGGATGACGTACGAATGGGAGATGAGAAGGATGGAGGTGAGAGGAATGGGGACGTAAAAAAGATAGAAATGAGAGAGAGAGAGAGAGAGAGAGAGAGAGAGAGAGAGAGAGAGAGAGAGAGAGAGAGAGAGAGAGAGAGAGTGATAGACAACTTTTGGGTTGCAAGATCCTGTACGAGGCACAAGTACGCTCGCACCTTGAGTATGCTCCACTTTCTTGGTTTGCCTGCCCCCCCTCTCATCTGCGACTGCTTGACAGAGTAGAGAACAGAGCAAGACGTCTCATCTCTCGCCTGGACCCATCCTGGATAGATCTGTCATTTCAGCAGAGCCTTCAACATAGGAGGGATGTGGGTGGCCTTACTGTTATGTACAAGGCCAATATTGTCAAAATACCACACTTGGATCCACTTCGAGGACAGCGTGAAACAAGCTTTTATGCCACAAGACGGGCAGAAAGCAGCAACTTCACTCTGGCTGTACCCTTCTCCAGAACATCACTCCATCTGAGATCATACATACCCAGGATGACTCGAGTATGGAACACATTCGTACAGGATAATGATGTCAACGAGATAAAGTCAGTTGATCAAATGAAAATGCTGGCCCACAGATGGCTCCAACTTCATCCTGTTTCCTACTTGTATGTCTCATAACAATTAAAAATGCTTTCAAATGAGCTGATGTAGGTAACAGCTCTTAGCTTGCCAATAAAGTTAGGAATCCTTAACCTGTAAATAGCTGTCAATAAAGCTTGGGATCCTTAACCTTGTCAAACCCTGTGTAAAAAAAAAAAAAAAAAAAGCCGCAATGAGGAAAAAAAGACATCATTTATTGCCAGAAGAAACAATGATTGTCATGAATGACCATAATTTTTAAAGGGGTGGACCGGTAAGCCAGCGGAAGGCCTCGGTCAGACGACCAAAAGCTCCAAAGGTGGGTCATCATCTGACCAAGACCCGCGTCAGGAAACACTTGTCCTGTTTCCTGACGAACCTTACCTAACCTAAACAATGACGAAGTCGCTCTTGAACTCTCGTGGAATACTGAGAATCAATACTGTCTTGATAACTAAGAAAATAAATGGCTGTTAGTAGGAAAAGATCGTCGTTAAATAGAGAGGGGAAAGATCTTGCTTATGATTAACGAAGGAATGCATTAGACCTTTTCTTTCTTCTGTTAAAGACAAAAGTTGCAAGCCTTCGTATGCTATCTATGCTACATAAAGGGATTTACTCGTTATAGAGGAGAAAATTATTACTAGCTATTAATGAAAGATGAGATGATTGCTCGCAGGCAACGAGTGAATAAAAAAATACTTTTATTACCGAAAAGTAAAAACAGTTACTGATAATGAAAAGAGATGAAACATCTCTTTAACTGATAACGAGAGTGGCCGAAAGATCTCTATAAGTGATAACGAGAGTAGCCGATAGATCTCACCGACTCGTTAGAAGAACGGTGGAAGACCTCGTTCACTCGTAACGAGAAAAGAGGGGGGAGGGGGGTAGGGAAGCTCGTTCTGCCTCGTAACGAGAGTAAGTGAATGGCGTTCCTGGATCGTAACGAGAGACTATGAATACCATCTTTCGTTCGAAAGGAGAGTAAGTGAATAGCATCCCAGGTCTGTTATGTAAAGGACGTGGAATAGAGCACATCCTCAGCTAGGCCTCTTACTGTTAGACGAGGCAGCGACTCACGCTGCCATGAATTATCTTCCCGGAATAAACGGGTGCAAATTGCTGCACTTGTTTAACTAGTAGGAAATATTCACCTGGATATTAGTCGACTGTTGTGTATGTCATCCTCGGGACGGCGGAGCACAGCTACACAGGCCAGGCTTCAAAAAGAAACCTGTGAAGTTGATCTCTGAAAAAATCTTCGGTTCCAAAGTTTACAGATAAAAATGTTGCATGCATATATATATATATATATATATATATATATATATATATATATATATATATATATATATATATATATATATATATATATATATATATATATACTGTAGATAGTCATTTAGCACGAGTTTATTTGGCACGATTTGGGTATAGCACGATTGAAGAATTGCGCCACAGTTTTATGTAACACGTCGTAAGCTGAATTTAACGCGGTTCAGTTTGCGGGAAGGAAAAAGAAGACATTACCTGTGGCCATAATGAAGTGTTACTTTGTACACATAAAAATGAGGTAAACATTAGTTTGTGTGACTAGCTGACTTACTGAATGACTGACTGGCTAACTTACTGAATGACTTGACTGACTTACTGAATGACTTGAATGACTTACTGAATCACTTGACTGCCTGACAAAGTTAGACACTCCAGTACAACCATCAACTTCAGTACCAGAACCTCTACCATCCACCTCAGCCCAGTATGACCACAACATAACTCTCCACTCTCTTCACAATCATCCACAAACACCAGTACCCACAATTTAAGGTAAGAAATACTATTATTTCTGTTACATTTGTAGTTTTAAGCAGTAAAAGCAACATAATACATCACAACAATGAATTACAATTACATATTCACTTATTTTTGCAAGATGTGGAGGCCTAAAAAAAAAGTTGTTTGGCTTTTTTGGGGCTCTCAGGAACGTAACCCTAATTTTTCCCTAAGTTCTTCAGTTCATCTCACACGGTTTTTACCTAACACAGTGATTTCAGGAACGTAAACACCGTGTTAAATATACGATATACTATATATATATATATATATATATATATATATATATATATATATATATATATATATATATATATATATATATATATATATATATATGCAATAAGATCACAGTAAACTGGTGATTTCAGAATATGCAAAACAACCACTCTGAAAGAATAGAGAAATTACAAGCACTTTCATGACTACTCACATTATCAAGGAACTAATTATTAGCTCCATAGGGTCAGTTTCATATAAATTATCCAAATGGCTTGTTGATATTTTGAGCAATATTGTTGGCAAAATTTCTGACTTTAATGTTAAAAACAACATAGACTTGGTTGATAAATTAAGCTCCTTGACTGACTTAAATGATTTTAACATGGTTAGTTTTGATGTTACTTCCTTGTTTACGAAAGTTCCTGTTGATGATTTATTAAGTTTCTTATCTGAAGAACTCGTTAACTATGATTTACCATTGCCAGTTCCTACTATCATTAAACTTATTAAACTTTGCATTGTTGATGCAAAATTTGTATTTAATGATAAGTTTTACACTCATAAGTTTGGTATGGCAATGGGAAATCCTCTTTCAAGTGTTCTTAGTAACCTATACATGGAATTTTTTGAAACAAGATTGCTTAACACAATCCTCCCTAATAGAGCAAAATAGTTCAGATATGTTGATGATATTTTGTGTCTTATGCCCAAAAATGTAGATACACACCATTTCTTTGGAAAATTAAATAGCTTAGCCCATTCTATAAACTTTACTGTTGAGTTTGAAGAAAATAACTCATTGCCTTTTCTAGATGTTTTAATTATTAAGGGTAATAATGAATTCAAATTTAAAATTAACAGAAAACCTACAAATAACTGTTCCTATGTCCGCTATTATTCTTCGCATCAAGATAGAGTCAAACTGCCTGTTTTCTCATCAATGTTTTTGAGAGCTTTACGAATTTGTAGTCCTGAGTTCATGGATGAGGAAATATCCAAAATTTATGAAATAGGTAATGATTTAAAATACCCAAGAAATGTAATTGATAAATCTTTTAAAGTTGCTAGAAATACTTTTTACAATCCAAAAAGGGACAACCAACTTTATTCAACTAAAAATATGTTGGTTCTCCCTTACCATGAAAACTTGGTTGATATGCCTTCTCTTCTTAAGACTTTTAATATCAAAGTTGTATTCAAAAATCTTGATACAGTAAAAAAACTTTTGATAAAGAATTCCCCCCAAAAGGCTGATGGATGTGTCTACAAGATTCCTTGTAAAATTTGCGATAAAGTTTATTACGGTCAAACTGGTAAAAATCTCGAACTAAGATTAAAACAACATAAATATAGCATTAGAACTGGACAAGATTCCAATGCTCTATTTATTCATGTAAGAGATTTTAACAATCCAATTGATTTTCAAAAAGTTGAGAAAGTAGTATCAAGCAAGTCCATGGTCGACAGGAATATAATTGAATCTTGTTTCATAAAAAAACAGTTTTGACAATAATATGAATATTTCCTTTGGTTTATATAAATTAGATCCATTTATAATTAATATAATTTGGGAAGACTTATAATTAATAGAATTTGGGAAGAATTTAATAATACACTGGACAAATAATAATTTTAAAAATTTTCTTGGGTAGAATAGTTAGTTGGTGGGTTGTGCAAAGGACCTGTCCAGTTGGGCCGGCGCGCGTCAGGTGTTTAACCATTGTGGGATCTGATAGTGAGGTGTTGGCCAAACCCCTTATATACCTTCCTTGGATGTTTACTTTCATAGTTCCTTGATAATGTGAGTAGTCACGAAAGCGTTTGCAATTTCTCTATTCTTTCAGAGTGGTTGTTTTGCATATTTTGAAATCACCTGTTTACTGTGATCTTATTCCATATATATTATATATATATATATATATATATATATATATATATATATATATATATATATATATATATATATATATATATATATATCATTCACTCCATCACTGTCTTGCCAGAAGGGTGCTTTACACTACAGTTTTTAAACTGCAACATTAACACCCCTCCTTCAGAGTGCAGGCACTGTACTTCCCATCTCCAGGACTCAAGTCCGGCCTGCCGGTTTCCCTGAACCCCTTCATAAATGTTACTTTGCTCACACTCCAACAGCACGTCAAGTATTAAAAACCATTTGTCTCCATTCACTCCTATCAAACACGCTCACGCACGCCTGCTGGAAGTCCAAGCCCCTCGCACACAAAACCTCCTTTACCCCTTCCCTCCAACCTTTCCTAGGCCGACCCCTACCCCGCCTTCCTTCCACTACAGACTGATACACTCTTTAAGTCATTCTGTTTCGCTCCATTCTCTCTACATGTCCGAACCCTTCCTCAGCCCTCTGGACAACAGTTTTGGTAATCCCGCACCTCCTCCTAACTTCCAAACTACGAATTCTCTGCATTATATTCACACCACAAATTGCCCTCAGACATGACATCTCCACTGCCTCCAGCCTTCTCCTCGCTGCAACATTCATCACCCATGCTTCACACCCATATAAGAGTGTTGGTAAAACTATACTCTCATACATTCCCCTCTTTGCCTCCAAGGACAAAGTTCTTTGCCTCCAAGGACAAAGTTCTTTGTCTCCACAGACTCCTAAGTACACCACTCACCCTTTTTCCCTCATCAATTCTATGATTCACCTCATCCTTCATAGACCCATCCGCTGACACGTCCGCTCCCAAATATCTGAATACATTCACCTCCTCCATACTCTCTCCCTCCAATCTGATATCCAATCTTTCATCACCTAATATTTTTGTTATCCTCATAACCTTACTCTTTCCTGTATTCACTTTTAATTTTCTTCTTTTGCACACCCTACCAAATTCATCCACCAATCCCTGTAACTTCTCTTCAGAATCTCCCAAGAGCACAGTGTCATCAGCAAAGAGCAACTGTGACAACTCCCACTTTGTCTAAGGCCTACTTTTACTGGGAAATAATTTCCCTCTTTCCTATGTACTCTAACTTGAGCCTCACTATCCTCGTAAAAACTCTTCACTGCTTTCAGTAACCTACCTCCTACACCATACACCTGCAACATCTGCCACATTGCCCCCCTATCCACCCTGTCATACGCCTTTTCCAAATCCATAAATGCCACAAAGACCTCTTTAGCCTTATCTAAATACTGTTCACTTATATGTTTCACTGTAAACACCTGGTCCACACACCCCCTACCTTTCCTAAAGCCTCCTTGTTCATCTGCTATCCTATTCTCAGTCTTACTTTTAATTCTTTCAATAATAACTCTACCATACACTTTACCAGGTATACTCAACAGACTTATCCCCCTATAATTTTTGCACTCTCTTTTGTCCCCTTTGCCTTTATACAAAGGAACTATGCATGCTCTCTGCCAATCCCTAGGTACCTTACCCTCTTCCATACATTTATTAAATAATTGCACCAACCACTCCAAAACTATATCCCCACCTGCTTTAAACATTTCTATCATTATCCCATCCATCCCGGCTGCCTTACCCGCTTTCATTTTACCTACTGCCTCACGAACTGCCCCCACACTCACAACTGGCTCTTCTTCACTCCTACAAGATGTTATTCCTCCTTGCCCTATACACGAAATCACAGTTTCCCTATCTTCATCAGCATTTAACAATTCCTCAAAATATTCCCTCCATCTTCCCAATACCTCTAACTCTCCATTTAATAACTCTCCTCTCCTATTTTTAACTGACAAATCCATTTGTTCTCTAGGCTTCCTTAACTTGTTAATCTCACTCCAAAACTTTTTCTTATTTTCAACAAAATTTGTTGATAACCTCTCACCCACTCTCTCATTTGCTCTCTTTTTACATTGCTTCACCACTCTCTTAACCTCTCTCTTTTTCTCCATATACTCTTCCCTCCTTGCATCACTTCTACTTTGTAAAAACTTCTCATATGCTAACTTTTTCTCCCTTACTACTCTCTTTACATCATCATTCCACCAATCGCTCCTCTTCCCTCCCGCACCCACTTTCCTGTAACCACAAACTTCTGCTGAACACTCTTACACTACATTTTTAAACCTACCCCATACCTCTTCGACCCCATTGCCTATGCTCTCATTAGCCCATCTATCCTCCAATAGCTGTTTATATCTTTCCCTAACTGCCTCCTCTTTTAGTTTATAAACCTTCACCTCTCTCTTCCCTGATGCTTCTATTCTCCTTGTATCCCATCTACCTTTTACTCTCAGTGTAGCTACAACTAGAAAGTGATCTGATATATCTGTGGCCCCTCTATAAACATGTACATCCTGAAGTCTACTCAACAGTCTTTTATCTACCAATACATAATCCAACAAACTACTGTCATTTCGCCCTACATCATATCTTGTATACTTATTTATCCTCTTTTTCTTAAAATATGTATTACCTATAACTAAACCCCTTTCTATACAAAGTTCAATCAAAGGGCTCCCATTATCATTTACACCTGGCACCCCAAACTTACCTACCACACCCTCTCTCAAAGTTTCTCCTACTTTAGCATTCAGGTCCCCTACCACAATTACTCTCTCACTTGGTTCAAAGGCTCCTATACATTCACTTAACATCTCCCAAAATCTCTCTCTCTCCTCTGCATTCCTCTCTTCTCCAGGTGCATACACGCTTATTATGACCCACTTCTCGCATCCAACCTTTACTTTAATCCATATATGTATGTATATATATATATATATATATATATATGTATATATATATATTTATGTATATATATATATATGTATATATATATATATATATGTATATATATATATATATATGTATATATATATATTTATGTATGTATATTTATATATATATATATATATATATATATATATATATATATATATATATATATATATATATGTATATATATACATGTATATATATATATATATATATATATATATATATATATATATATATATATATATATATATATATATATATATATATATATATATATATAGTAGGCGAAATTGTTGAGGTAGAAAAATGTACAGAGATCTTTCACAACCAGTATAAACTCCGTCAAAAATCAAAATTATTAGGTATGCTTGAAGTCCCTATAACTCCTGAAACCTGTCCTCTATCTCTTTCACCCCCTTCCTACATTCCCATTTTCTACCATCTCCTCCATACCTTCTCGTTCACTCCCTTTTTTACCAAACTGTTTTCTGCCCCTTCATCCCTTCACCTTCTACAGTATTCTCTCCCTCTCTTTCTGTAGTCGCAAGAGATTTCGTATTTCCCGTTTATGTATCTCGTCACCCATCTTCCTCTCCCCAATGGGACTGCAAGTACCCCAGTGGGAATGCCAGCACCCCAGTGGGAATGCAAGTACCTCAGTGGGAATGCAAGTACCCCAGTTGGAATGCAAGTACCTCAGTGGGAATGCAAGTACCCCAGTGGGAATGCAAGTACCTCAGTGGGAATGCAAGTACCCCAGTGGGAATGCAAGTACCTCAGTGGGAATGCAAGTACCCCAGTGGGAATGCAAGTACCTCAGTGGGAATGCAAGTACCTCAGTGGAAATACAAGAATCTCTATGAAAATGCATGGACTTCTGTGGAAATAAAACTACCCAGTGTAAATACAAAATACCCCTTTGGAAACACCAGGACTCCTTATGGAAATATAAGAACCCAGCATGAGAAATATTAAGACCCCAAATGTGTTATCCTAGTATAATTAAATGATTCATTACATATAATATATATTACTACTGTAAAAGTTTCAAAATATATTTGAAGTAATAACTTGCCCATCTCAAGACCCTCCTGTTCCATTCTCTCTCTCCTGCTCATTAATGCACCCCTTCCCATCCTCTCCCTTCATACCATCCAGGCCCCACCCTCCACTCCATCCCTGCAGAGTCCTCCACACCATCAGATCGTCTCTTCCCTCCATCTCATCCTTCCTGTACAATAAATCACTGGCGTTTCCTTACAGACGCTCTGTACGCTGATCCTCCATCAATGGTTTACCAACACTTTACCCAAATGTAATTCCCGACCCTCCCTCCCCCCCGAGCCCTTCTCCTATATCCCCCCTACCTTTATTCCTTTACCTTTGCAGTCCCCTTGTGGCCTTCCCATTAGTCACCTACACCACAAAGACCCCTAGTAACCCAGCATCAATCCCCAAGTACCCTTCCCCGCCCGGTTGTGATAATGTGCTACTAGCCTGCAGAGAGATAATCTGTCATGGAGTTTTAATCATTAATTTTAATATTGCCCAGATCACGATGGTGGGGTTGTAAATTGGTTTGAATGTGCGTTTGTCTTTCCTTTGTAATGGTTAGTGAGCGTTTTGTGATGGTTAGTGTATTCTGTGTGATGGTTAGTGTATTATGTGTGATGGTTAGTGTATTCTGTGTGATGGTTAGTGTATTCTGTGTGATGGTTAGTGTATTCTGTGTGATGGTTAGTGTATTCTGTGTGATGGTTAGTGTATTCTGTGTGATGGTTAGTGTATTCTGTGTGATGGTTAGTGTATTCTGTGTGATGGTTAGTGTATTCTGTGTGATGGTTAGTGTATTCTGTGTGATGGTTAGTGTATTCTGTGTGATGGTTAGTGTATTGTGTGTGATGGTTAGTGTGTTCTGTGCGATGGTTAGTGTATTCTGTGTGATGGTTAGTTTGTGCTGTCTGATGCTTAGTGTGTTCTGTGTGATGGCTAGTGTATCCTGTGTGATGGTTAGTGTATCCTGATTGGCTCTCTTCTTGTCTCGTGGGCCCTGTAGTACCAATTCTTAAAACTATGTATATAGTCTCTCTCCACCACTTCGTCGAGGTCATTCCACTTCCCGACCACCCTAAGACTGAAGAAATAATTCCTGGCATCCCTCTCAAGCAGCTTGTTCCAGTCTGCCCTATCAATTCCTCTGAATATTTTGTATGCTGCTATCAAGTCCTCCAGGGTCGTTTAGCTTTTCTCCATAGTTCATATCCCTTACCTCTTGAGCTAGTCTTGTTGCGTATTTGTGCACTTTCTCCATTTCTTAACACGCCTCCTCAGGTGTGGGTTTTATACTGGTGCTGCATACTCCAAGATGGGACTGACGTATGTTGCATAAAGCATTCGAAATGACTCTTTGTTGAAATTTCTGTTTTGCCAGGCGAGCATTGGATGCAGAGGGTCTTCAGCTGATGCGAGCCTCTGACTATGTGTTAGGTACTATATTTACTCCCAGGTCCTTTTATGTCTCCAAAGTCTATACTTTACGTCCGTTTTCTTGGCTTCTTTCCAAATCTTCATAACCTTGCATTTACTGGGGATGAATTTAAGCAACCAGTTATCTGACCAACCATGGAGTTTGTCCAGATTCCTTTGCACCATTCCCAGTGTCTCTTTGTATTTTCCTATTAGTTCTGAATTATCAACAAATAGAGATACATCTGACTTACTTCCATCTGGTCTGTCGTTGTAGTGATACTGGTCCTGTGGGGAGCAGCAGCAGGATAATACTGCACCACCTCTTGGGGCCCTTAATTAACAACAACAACAGTTTGGTGTGTGTCATGGGCGCTAACACATGGTGTGTGATTCTCTCCTCCTCTATATATATATATATATATATATATATATATATATATATATATATATATATATATATATATATATATATATATATATATATATATATATTAGTGATGCAGATTACATGGTGAGTTTAAATATGTGGCCTGTAGTTATAACTTTTCTCTTGACATATACAAGACATCACCATCCCTGTAGAAGCCATTATTAGATGTACTAGTCATTATATTTTGTTGTTGCAGAAGTACTATGAAGATTCTATGTTCAATAAAGCCTAGAGATAAGGCCTGTGTTTCTATCACAACAATTTATTGAACATAGAATCCTGGGCTACCTGGTGGTGATCCTGCGCTAGACTACATCACAACATGGAGCGTTTACTGAAACCTGAGAGGCTAGACTGTGACCCCAGCTTATCAACGGCTGCTCAGGAATGGAAGCACTGGTTTAAGACTTTCGAAAACTTCTTGGGAGCCCTTCCTAAAGAAGATCTAGATAAACTAAGTCTGCTCATCAATTGTGTGTCACCTAAGATATATGAGGCTATTTCTGAGTGTAATACCTACGAAGATGCTATCAAAACCCTCAAGTCTCAGTATATTAAACCTACAAATGAAATCTTTGCACGCTATCGCCTTGCAACTCGCCGCCAGCAGATTGATGAATCCTTAGAGGAATACTTTCAAGCACTGAAAATTTTAGGTAAGGACTGTCACTTCCAAGCAGTGACAGCTGCTCAGGGGAGATTGTAGTGATACTGGTCCTGTGGGGAGCAGCAGCAGGATAATACTGCACCACCTCTTGGGGCCCTTAATTAACAACAACAACAGTTTGGTGTGTGTCATGGGCGCTAACACATGGTGTGTGATTCTCTCCTCCTCTATATATATATATATATATATATATATATATATATATATATATATATATATATATATATATATATATATATATATATATATATATATATATATATATATATATATATATTAGTGATGCAGATTACATGGTGAGTTTAAATATGTGGCCTGTAGTTATAACTTTTCTCTTGACATATGCAAGACATCACCATCCCTGTAGAAGCCATTATTATATGTACTAGTCATTATATTTTGTTGTTGCAGAAGTACTATGAAGATTCTATGTTCAATAAAGCCTAGAGATAAGGTCTGTGTTTCTATCACAACAGTCGTCAACATAAACTAGAAAGAGCACTGGTCCTAATACCAATCTTTGTGGTACTCTGCTTCCTACTCTTCACTTATCTGACATCTATTCCAGACAATCACTCTTTGCTTCCATTCCCTGTTATTCCTGTATTCTTCTCAAGTTTTATCCCCAGTCATACGTGAGATAATATACCAAAAACCTTCTTTCAGTCTAAATAAATGCACTCCACTCAAGCCTCATTCTCCTTCGTCATTTTCATTACTCTGTCATAAAATTCTGAAAGGCTGGTAAAACAAGACTTGCCACCTATGAAATGGTGCTGACTGTTCTTTGAGAAACCACTTCTCTCCAAGTGTTCTTTCACTTACCTACTTACTGTCTTCTCCATTACCTTACATGGTAAACATGTCAGCGAAATAGGTACTACCTTCGCTGTCTTCCATATGTCTGCCAGCTGTCTGTGTTTATTGACTTGTTACAGAACATAGCCATCGGTTTGGACAGCATTTCTGCTCCATCCCGCTGAGTCCATGGTGACACCCTGTCAAGTCCCACCTCGTTTGATGTAGCCATATCCATCAAAAGATTTTTTTCTGCCTCTACCCCTCGTATGTATGGTATCCAGTACCTGCTGATGTCCTCTTTTTCTGGGCTTTCTGGCACTGCTCCTGTTTCCATTAAGTAGACCTCTTTTAATCGTTTGTTCATCACTTAGCAGACTTCGTTGCTATTTTCGGTGGACTTTCCTTCTTTCCTCAATCGAATTACATGATCTTTAACCGTTGTTTCTCTCCTGATGTGGCTGTAAAGCAGTTTTAGTTCAGACTTAGTCTTAGTTACTGTGTCGTTCTCAAATTGTCACTCTCTTCACCCTGCCATATTTATTTCTGCCTGTTTTGCTCACTTTTCTGTTGTTATCTATCTTTTGCTTCTTATACATTTTCCATGCACTTATGCTTCACTTTTTTTCCTCTCTAGGCATCTTTCACTGAACCAAGGAATCGCTGTGTTTTTTCTTTTTCCTATTCTCCGTCTAATAGTGTGTTAGTGTGTCTTGTGAAATGACTGTCGTGTCTTGTGTGATTATTAGCGTGTCTTGTGTGATTATTAGCGTGTCTTGTGCGATTATTAGCGTGTCTTGTGTGATTATTAGCGTGTCTTGTGTGATTATTAGCGTGTCTTGTGTGATTATTAGCGTGTCTTGTGTGATTATTAGCGTGTCTTGTGCGATTATTAGCGTGTCTTGTGTGATTATTAGCGTGTCTTGTGTGATTATTAGCGTGTCTTGTGTGATTATTAGCGTGTCTTGTGTGATTATTAGCGTGTCTTGTGTGATTATTAGCGTGTCTTGTGCGATTATTAGCGTGTCTTGTGTGATTATTAGCGTGTCTTGTGTGATTATTAGCGTGTCTTGTGTGATTATTAGCGTGTCTTGTGTGATTATTAGCGTGTCTTGTATGATTATTAGCGTGTCTTGTGTGATGGTTAGCGCATCCTGTGTGCTGGTTAGTGCACTGGATGTTACATGTCTGCCTTTCGTTTTGATGCGTGTGATACACAATATGCAAAATATTCTTGTGAAAGATGATAAGTGTCTTCCACAACGGAATCATTTCTCTCCTGACTTTTCCTCATCCAGTGACATAAGGTTCTATCTCCTTTAGTGTTTCCATGAAGCTCATGCTGTTGGTTTTGGGATCATTACTCTTACGAATCGTTCACATAGTGATTACAAAACTCTGCAACTTCGATTGACTATTTTTAAGAGATTATACTTCATTAAATCACCTTAATGTATTACTAATGTAAGTCCACAACATCTGTATTTTTCTAAAACAACTGTTAAAATTTATGGTTTTGTTGGTAAAACTATTAATAGATTACAAAATAATCCATGCTTACTAATTCTTGACTCGGTTACTTTAGTAACGTCAAGTTTTATTCCTTTAGTATTTTGACGTAGCTCGTGGGACTAGTCTGGTTCCTGAAAGGTGTTCACGTTCGTATTGTAAGCCTGACATGTTTGTTGCTTTATATGCTTCTCTGAAGAGAGGTTTGGTGAGATATATAATTTTACATATTGTTTGTTTGTGTGTGAGTGTGTGTGTGTACTCACCTAGTTGTGGCTGCGGGGGTCGATTCACAGCTCCTGGTCCCGCCTCTTCAACTGGCCGCTACCCGGTCACTCTTCCCGCTTCTGGAGATTTATCATACCTCTTCTTAAAGCTATATATGGATCCTGCCTCCACTACATCACTTCTCAGGTTATTCCACTTTCTGACAACTCTGTGACTGAAGAAATACTTCCTAACATCCCTGTGGTTCATCTGAGTCTTCAGCTTCCAACTGTGACCCCTTGCTGCTGTGTCCTATCTCTGGAACATCCTGTCTCTGTCCACCTTGTCTATACCTCTCAGTATTTTATATGTCGTTATCATATCCCCCTCTAACTCTCCTGTCTTCCAGTGTCGTCAAGTCGATATCCCTTAACCTCTCCTCGTAGGACATATCTCTTAGCTCCGAGACTAGTCTTGTTGCAAACCTTTGCAATTTCTCTAGTTTCCTTACACGCTTGGCTAGGTGAAGATTCCAAACTGGCGATGCATATTCCAATTTGGGCCTAACTTACACAGTGTACAGGGTCCTGAATGGCTCCTTATTTAGATGGCAGAATGCTGTTCTTAGGTTTGCCAGGCGCCCATATGCTGCAGCAGTTATTTGGTTGATGTGCGCCTCAGGAGATGCTCCCGGTGTTAAACTCGCACCAAGATCATTTTCCTTGAATGAGGTTTGTAGGCTCTGGCTCCCTAGACTGTACTCCGTCTGTGGTCTTCTTTGCCCTTCCCCAATCTTCATGACTTTGCACTTGGTGGAGTTGAACTCCAGGAGCCAGTTTCCGGACCAGGCCTGCAGTCTGTCCAGATCCCTCTGTAGTTCTGCCTGGTCTTCGTCCGACTGAATTCTTCTCATCAACTTCACATCAGCTACAAACAGGGACACTTTGGAGTCTATTCCTTCCTTTATGTCGTTCACAAATACCAGAAACAGCACCGGTCCTAGGACTGATCCCTGTGGCACTCCGCTCATTACCGGTGCCCATGACTCGCTGTTGTCTTCCTGAGAGGTATTACCTGATCCACTGTAGTGCCTTTCTTGTTATCCCTGCCTGGCCCTCCAGCTTCCGCACTAATCTCTTGTGTGGAACTGTGTCAAATGCCTTCTTGCACTCCAAGAAAATGCAATCCTCCCACCCCTCTCTCTCTCTCTCGTCTTACTGCCGTCACCCTGTCATAGAACTCCAGAAGGTTTGTGATGCAGGATTTCCCGTCCCTGAAACCGTGCTGGCGGTCATTGATAAGCTCATTCCTTTCTAGGTGCTCCACCATTCTTCTCCTGATAATTTTCTCCATGGCCTTGCATACTATACACATCAGTGACACTGGTCTGTAGTCTAATGGTTCATGTCTGTCTCCTTTTTTAAAAATTGGGGCTACATATGCTGTCTTCCATACTTCCGATAGTCGTCCTGTTTCGATAGATGTGTTGAAGATAGTTGTTTGTGGTACACAAAGTGCCTCTGCTCCCTCTCTCAGGACCCACAGAGAGATGTTTTCCGGCCCTATCATCTTTGAGGTATCTACCTCGCTTAATTGTCCAACACTTGATGATGTACCCCACCTCTCTGCCTTTCTGGAGGCAGAGATTCAAAGACTTCTTTGAATCTCCTGTTGAGCACTTCACACACTTTGCGGTCGTTTATTGTGACCTCCCCTCCTTCCTTCCTCAGCCTGATTACCTAGTCCTTGACTGTTGTTTTCCTCCTGATGTGGCTGTACAACAGTTTTGGGTCAGATTTGGCTTTCGCTGTTATGTCATTCGAATATCGACTTTAGGCGTCCCATCTTACCTGTGCATATTCATTTCTGGCTCTACGACTGGTCTCCTTATTCTCCTGGCTCCTTTGCCTTCTGTACTTCTTCCATTCCCTAGCACACTCGATTTTGGCCTCCCTACACCTTTGGGTGAAGCATCGGCTCAACCTGGCCTTTTCATTATTCCTATTACCCTTGGGTGCAAACCTGTCCTCAGCTTCCTTGCATATTGTTGTCATAAATTCCATCATCTCGTCTACTGACTTCCCTGCCAGTTCTCTGTCCCACTGAACCCCGTTGAGGAAGTCCTTCATGCTTGCGTGCGTGTGTGTATGTGTGTGTGTGTGTGTGTGTTTGTTACCATTTTGTCCTAGGCACATATCGATTAGACACTAGGCCTGTGTGTGTGTGTGTGTGTGTGTGTGTGTGTGTGTGTGTGTGTGTGTGTGTGTGTGTGTGTGTGTATACTCACCTAATTGTTGTTGCAGGAGTCGAGTCATAGCTCCTGGCCCCTCCTCTTTACTGGTAGCCACTAGGTTCACTCTCTTTCTGCTCCATGAGCTTTATCATACCTCTTTTTAAAGCTATGTATGGTACCTTCCTCCACTACTTCACTTTCCAGACTATTCTACTTCCTGACAACTCTATGACTGGTGAAATACTTCCTAACATCCTTGTGACTCATCTGAGTTTCCAGCTTCCAATTGTGACCCCCTTGTTGCTGTGTCCCATCTCTGGAACATCCAGTCCCTGTCCATCTTGTTGATTCCTCTCAGTGAAACCCCGCTCGTCACTGACACCCACTCTAACCCCTCATCATATTCCATGACACGCTGATGTCTTCCCGTCAGGTATTCTTTGACCCATTGCAGTGCCTTCCCTGTTATACCTGCCAGGTCCTCCAGCTTTTCCACTAATCTCTTGTGTGGAACTGTGTCAAAAGCCTTCTTACAGTCCAAGAGAACGCAACCTATACACCGTTCTCTCTTGTCTTACTATCACCTTATCATAGAACTCTAGTAGGTTTGTGACACAGGATTTCCCGTTTCTGAATTCGGGCTGGTTGTCGTTTATAAGCTTACTCCTTTCTAAGTGGTCCACTATTCTTCTCTTTATAATCTTCTCCATGACTTTGCAAACAATACATGTCAAAGACACTGGTCTATAGTTTAATGCTGCGTGTCTGTCTCTTTTTTTTCAAAATTAGGACTACATTTGCTGTCTTCCATACCTCAGGTAGTCGCCCTGTTTCAATATATGTGTTGAAGATTGTTGTTAGTGGTACACAGAGCATCGCTGCTCCCTCTCTCAGGACCCTCGGAGAGATGTTGTCCTGCCCCATCGCCTTTGAGGTATCTAGTTCGCTTAGCAGCCTTTCCAACTCCTCCTCGGATGTACGTATCGTGTCCTACCTCTCCGTCTTTCTGGAGTTCTTTCTGTTCCCACTGTGAATACTACCTTTTTGAATCTCATATGAGATCCTCACATACTTCAAGGTCGTTTCTTGTAAACTCCACTTCTTCCTTCCTCAGCCTGATTACCTGTTCTTTGATAGCTGTTTTCTTCCTGATGCGACTGTACAATAGCTTCGGGTCAGACTTGGCCTTCGCTGCTATGTCCTTTTCGCACTGTCGTTGGGCCTCCCTCCTTACCTGTGCATATTCATTTCTTCGACTACTCTCCTTATTCTACCGGGGCCTTTGCCTTCTATGGTTCTTCCATTCTCTAACACACTCGGTTTTAGCCTCTCTATACATTTGGGTAAACCAAGGGGTAGTCCTGGACTTCTCATTATATCTGTTGCCCTTGGGTACAAACCTCTTCTCTTCCTTGCATATTGTTGTCACATATTCCATCATCTCATTTACTGATTTCCTTGCCAGTTCTCTGTCCCACTGAACCTTGTACAGGCCTGTGTAGTTCCCTCTCTCGTACTTTGACATCATTCTTCCTGCCCTTCTTGCATTCCTCTCCACTTGTAACTTAACTATGTATTCGAAACTTAGAACCATGTGATCACTAGCTGGTTCATCTTCGCCCCTCTCTCTGGTAGTGTTCCTAAAGTTTTGATGCACGAGGTTTTGCAGTACTACCTCCAACATCTTAGCCCTCCACTTTTCTGGGCCCCCACGTTTTCCCAGTCAATTTCTTTGTGACTGAAGTCACCCACGACTAGTAGCTTTGCCCTGTCCACATGGACTCTTCTGGCCACTTCAACAGGAATTTCAACCATCTCTCTGCTACTCTTATCATATTCTTGTCTTGGCCTCCTGTTATTCTGTGGTGGGTTATATATCACTGCAATCACCACCTTGGGACCTCCAGTCTGAAGTTTTCCTATTCTGTAGTCGTTAGTTCAACCTGTGTCTCCTCTCTCCAACGCCTCAAAATCCCATTGTTTTTTGATAAGCAGTGCCACTCTTCCGCCCCCTCCCCTGTTCCCTCTGGCTTTTCTCGGGATCTGATATTCACTTAGAAAGATGGCGTTCGTTATCATTCGTGAGAGCTTGGTTTCTTTGAGGGCTGAGATGTTTGGTGACGCTTCTGTGATTCTTACGTGCCACTCCTCCCATTTATTTGTTAATCCATCAGCATTGGTGTACCATAACATGTATGTGCGTGTGTGTGTGTGTGTGTGTGTGTGTGTGTGTGTGTGTGTGTGTGTGTGTGTGTGTGTGTGTACTCACCTATTTGTGGTTGCAGGGGTCGAGTCTTAGCTCCTGGCCCCGCCTCTTCACCGGTTGCTACTGGGTCCTCTCTCTCCCTGCTCCATGAGCTTTATCAAATCTCGTCTTAAAACTATGTATGGTTCGCGCCTCCACTACGTCACTTTCTAGGCTATATCACTGCCTGACAACTCTATAACTGAAGAAATACTTCCTAACATTCCTTTGACTCATCTGAGTCTTCAACTTCCAATTGTGACCTCTTGTTTCTGTGTCCCCTCCCTGGAACATCCTGTCTTTGTCCACCTTGTCTATTCCGCTCAGTATTTTATATGTCGTTATCATGTCTCCCCTGACCCTCCTGTCCTCCAGTGTCATCAGGCCAATTTCCTTTAACCTTTCTTCAGGAACTAACCTTGTCGCAAACCTTTGCACTTTCTCTAATTTCTTGATGTACTTGATCAAGTGCGGGTTCCAAACAGGTGCTGCATACTCCAGTATGTGCCTGATGTACACGGTGTACAGTGTCTTGAACGATTCCTTACTAAGGTATCGGAATGCTGTTCTCAGGTTTGCCAGTCGCCCATATGCTGCAGCAGTTATCTGGTTGATGTGTGCTTCCGGAGACATGCTTGGTGTTATACTCACCCCAAGATCTTTCTCCTTGAGCGAGGCTTGCAGTCTTTGGCCACCTAGCCTATACTGCGTCTGCGGTCTTCTGTGCCCTTCCCCTATCTTCATGACTTTGCATTTGGCGGGGTTAAATTCGAGAAGCCAGTTGCTGGACCAGGTGTCCAGTCTGTCCAGGTATCTTTGAAGTCCTACCGGATCCTCATCTGATTTAATTCTCCTCATTAGCTTCACATCGTCTGCGAATAGGGACACTTCTGAGTCTAAGCCTTCCATCATGTCGTTCAAATATACCAAAAAATATGAAAAATCATCGCCCCCAATTAGGGAGACATCTTAAATAACTTTCTAATGTAAAATTATGCTATTGACTATTGTTGGACACCACCATTAAGAAGCTATTGTCACGGGCTCATAAACTGGCCAGAAAATATTGCCTTTCTTGTCGTATAAATATCTGTTGTGCAATCGCGGAAAAAAAAAAAAAAAAAAAAAAAAAAAAAAAAAAAAAAAAAAAAAAAAAAAAAAAAAAAAGCAATTGCAACTTGTATAACTACAACCAATTCAGAGTCATGTACTTATATACCTATTATATTTATGTGACTCTGATGGGTTAGTATTATACCCCTTAAAGAATATCTTATCAATTCAAATACACTTTTTAAATTACACCAAAGTGGTTGGGCCACTTACCTTTTATATCCTACCTCTCCCCCCTTCCAACCCTTTTCCAATATTTCCATCCTTACCCATCCTTCTTCCTTCCCCATCTTACCAAAAAGCTCTGGTCATTAGAACTCGAAGAACCAAAAATAGCACTGGTCCTAGGACCGACCCCTGTGGGACCCCGCTCGTCACAGGTGCCCACTGTGATACCTCATTACGTACCATGACTCGTTGTTGCCTCCCTTTCAGGTATTCTCTGATCCATTGCAGTACCCTTCCTGTTATATGCGCCTGATCCTCTAGCTTCTGCACTAATCTCCTGTGAGGAACTGTGTCAAAAGCCTTCTTGCAGTCCAAGAAGATGCAATCAACCCACCCCTCTCTCTCGTGTCTTACTTCTGTTACTTTATCATAAAACTCCAGAAGGTTTGTGACACAGGATTTGCCTTCCATGAATCCATGCTGGTTGGCGCTTATACTCTTCTTCCGTTCCAGGTGCTCCACCACTCTCCTCCTGATAATCTTCTCCATAACTTTGCATACTATACACGTCAGTGACACAGGTCTATGGTTAGTGCATCTTTTCTGTCTCTTTTTCAAAAAATGGGAAGAACATTTGCCGTCTTCCATACCTCAGGTAGTTGCCCAATTTCCAGGGATGTGTTGATGATTGTGGTAAGTGGTACACACACTATATCCGCTCCCTCTCAAAGGACCCACAGGAAGATGTTGTCCGGTCCCATTGCCTTTGAGGTATCAATGTCCCTTAGCAGCTTCTTCACCTCCTCCTCATTTGTTTTTATGTCATCCAACACTTGTTGGTATATTCCATGCTGGTGTCCCCATCTGGTCTGTCTTCCCAGAGGCCTTCCTGTCTCCACTGTAAATACTTCCTTAAATCTCATGTTTAGCTCCTCACATACCTCTTGATCGTTTCTTGTGAGTTCTCCTCCTTCTTTCCTCAGCCTTATCACCTGGTCTTTGACTGTTGTCTTCCTCCTAATGTGGTTATACAGCAGTTTCGGGTCAGACTTGACTTTTGATGCAATGTCGTTTTCGTACTGTCGCTGGGCCTCCCTCCTTATCTGTGCATACTCTTTTCTGGCTCTTCTACTAATCTCCTCATTTTCCTGGGTCCTTTGCCTCCTGTACCTTTTCCATTCTCTGGTGCACTTAGTTTTTGCCTCCCTTCATCTTCGGGTAAACCAAGGACTCGCTTTGGTCTTCCTATTATTTCTATTTCCCTTGGGAACAAACCTTTCCTCTGCCTCCTTGCACTTTGTTGCCACATATTCCACCATCTCGTTTACTGATTTTCCTACCAGTTCTCTGTCCCACTGAACCTCCTGCAGGAAGTTCCTCATACCTGTGTAGTCCCCCCTCTTTTATAGTTTGGCTTTTCCCATTCAATTCCTGTTACCTACTCCGCTTGTAACTCTACTATATAATCAAAACTCAGAACCACGTGATCGCTAGCTCCAAGGGGCCTCTCGTAAGTGATGTCCTCAATGTCTGAAGTGCTCAGGGTGAACACAAGATCCAGTTTTACTGGCTCATCCTCCCCTCTCTCTCTGGTAACTGTCCCTGACATGTTGATGCATAAGGTTTTCAAGTAACACATCCATCATCTTGGCTTTCCATGTTTCGGGACCCCCATGTGGCTCCAGATTTTCCCAGTCGATCTCCCTGTGGTTGAAATCGCCCATTACCAGTAACTTTGCTCTGCTCGAGTGAGCTCTTCTTGCCACCTCAGCCAGTGTGTCCACCATCGCTCTGTTGTTTTCTTCGTACTCCTCTCTTGGCCTCCTGCAGTACTGTGGTGGGTTATACATTACTCCAATGACTACTTTATGTTCTCCAGACTGAACTGTACCTACTATGTAGTCCCTTTCTCCAATCACGTCCATGCCTTCCATTTTGTCAAATCCCCATCGGTTTTTTATGAGCAGTGCAACCCCTCCTCCCCCTCTACTCCTTCTAACTTTCCTCAGGATCTGATATCCCGGTGGGAAGATTGTGTCTGTTATTGTCTCAATGAGTTTTGTTTCTGTGACTGTTATGATGTCTGGGGATTTCTCGCTGATTCTTTCGTGGCACTCCTCATATTTATTCGTTATTCCGTCCGCGTTTGTGTATCAAACCTTCAGCCTCTTTTCTATCACTGTGGTCCTGCAAGAATATTGGGGTTGGCGGAGTGAGAGCCTTGGTGGGGGCCTATGGGGGCCTGTGGTGTGGGTTGGGTTTGTGATGAGGGGGGTGGGGTCAGAATACTCATAAGGGGCAGCTGTTGGGGTGAAGTTTGTGATGTGGGGGTTGGTGGTAGAGGGAACAGTGTGAGAGTTTTGGTTTAGATTGCTCAGTTGCGTTGGGATTGTTGCAGTTGGAGTCTTTCTGTGGGAGTTTCTGCGGCGTGTGTTTGCCCTTCCTCCTGTGTCTGGGTCCTGTTCATGTTCATCAGTGCCTCTCGTTCCTCCTTGCGTCTCTCTACCCTTTCTTTCAGTGTAGTCCTTTCTTCTTGTGTTCTGTCTCGATCGAGGTATGCTCTCTGGTACCTCGGTTTGTCCCTCAGTTGTGCTTTCTCTTGCAGGATCCTGGTTCGAGCTGTGTGTACTCACCTAGTTGAGGTTGCAGGGGTCGAGTCCAAGCTCCTGGCCCCGCCTCTTCACTGATCGCTAGTAGGTCCTCTCTCTGCTCCCTGAGCTTTGTCATACCTCGTCTTAAAGCTATGGATGGTTCCTGTCTCCACTACATCACTTGCTAGGCTATTCCACTTCCTGACGACTCTATAGCTAAAGAAATACTTACTAACAACCCTGTGACTCGTCTTCAGCTTCCAATTGTGACCCCTTGTTTCTGTGTCCCATCTCTGGAACATCCTGTCTCTGTCTACCTTATCTATTCCACGCAGAATTTTGTATGTCGTCATCATGTCTCCCGTGACCCTTCTGTCCTCCAGTGTGTGTGTGTGTGTGGGTGTGTGTGTGTGGGTGTGTGTGTGTGTGTATGTGTGTGTACTCGCCTATTTGTACTCACCTATTTGTGGCTGCAGGGGTCGAGTCTTAGCTCCTGGCCAGGCCTCTTCACAGGTTGCTACTGGGCCCTCTCTCTCCCCGCTCCATGAGCTTTATCAAACCTCGTCTTAAAACTGTGTATGGTTCCTGCCTCCACTACGTCATTTTCTAGGCTGTTCCACTGCCTTACAACTCTATGACTGAAGAAATACTTCCTAATAGCTCTCTGACTCATTTGTGTCTTCAACTTCCAATTGTGGCCTCTTGTTTCTGTGTCCCCTCCCTGGAACATCCTGTCTTTGTCCACCTTGTCTATTCCATGCAGTATTTTATATGTCGTTATCATGTCTCCCCTGACCCTCCTGTCCTCCAGTGTCGTCAGGCCGATTTCCCTTAATCTTTCTTCATAGGACATTCCCCTTAGCTCTGGAACTAACCTTGTCGCAAACCTTTGTACTTACTCTAGTTTCTTGACGTGCTTTATCAAGTGCGGGTTCCAAACAGGTGCTGCATGCTCCAGTATGGGCCTGACATACACGGTGTACAGTGTCTTGAACGATTCCATACTAAGGTATCGGAATGCTGTTCTCAGGTTTGCCAGGCGCCCATATGCTGCAGCAGTTATCTGATTGATGTGTGCTTCCGGAGACATGCTCGGTGTTATACTCACCCCAAGATCTTTCTCCTTGAGTGAGGTTTGCAGTCTTTGGCCACCTAGCCTATACTCGGTCTGTGGTCTTCTGTGCCCTTCCCCTATCTTCATGACTTTGCATTTGGCAGGATTAAATTCGAGAAGCCATTTGCTTGACCAGGTTTCCAGTCTGTCTAGGTCTCTTTGAAGTCCTGCCTGGTCCTCATCAGATTTAATTCTCCTCATTAACTTCACATCATCTGCAAACAGGGACACTTCTGAGTCTAACCCTTCCATCATGTCGTTCACATATACCAAAAATAGCACTGGTCCTAGGACCGACCCCTGTGGGACCCCGCTCGTCACAGGTGCCCACTGTGATACATCATTACGTACCATGACTCGTTGTTGCCTCCCTGTCAGGTATTCTCTGATCCATTGCAGTGCCCTTCCTGTTATATGCGCCTGATGCTCTAGCTTCTGCACTAATCTCTTGTGAGGAACTGTGTCAAAGGCCTTCTTGCAGTCCAAGAAGATGCAATCAACCCACCCCTCTCTCTCGTGTCTTACTTCTGTTATTTTATCATAAAACTCCAGAAGGTTTGTGACACAGGATTTACCTTTCATGAACCCGTGCTGGTTGGCATTTATACTCTTGTTCCGTTCCAGGTGCTCCACCACTCTCCTCCTGATAATCTTCTCCATAACTTTGCATACTATACACGTCAATGACACAGGTCTATAGTTTAGTGCCTCTTTTCTGTCTCCTTTTTTAAAAATGGGAACTACATTTGCCGTCTTCCATACCTCAGGTAGTTGCCCAGTTTCCAGGGACGTGTTGAAGATTGTGGTAAGTGGCACGCACAACATATCTGCTCACTCTCTAAGGACCCACTGGGAGATGTCCGGTCCCATTGCCTTTGAGGTATCGATGTCCCTTAGCAGTTTCTTCACCTCCTCCTCATCTGTATGTATGTCGTCCAACACTTGTTGGTGTATTCCTTGCTGGTGTCCCCATCTGATCTGTCCCCCCAGAGTCCTTCCTGTCTCTACTTTAAATACTTCCTTAAATCTCGTGTTGAGCTCCTCACATACCTCTTGATCGTTTCTTGTGAGTTCTCCACCTTCTTTCCTCAGCCTTTTCACCTGGTCCTTGACTGTTGTCTTCCTCCTAATGTGACTATACAGCAGTTTCGGGTCAGATTTGACTTTCGATGCTTTGTCGTTTTCATACTGTCGCTGGACCTCCCTCCTTATCTGTGCATACTCATTTCTGGCTCTTCTACTAATCTTGTTTTCCTGGGTCCTTTGCCTCCTGTACCTTTTCCATTCTCTGTTGCACTTAGTTTTTGCCTCCATACACCTTCGGGTAAACCAAGGACTCGTTTTGGTCTTCCTATTATTTCTGTTTCCCTTGGGAACAAACCTTTCCTCTGCCTCCTTGCACTTTGTTGCCACATATTCCATCATCTCGTTTACTGATTTTCCTACCATTTCTCTGTCCCACTGAACCTCCTGCAGGAAGTTTCTCATACCTGTGTAGTCCCCCCTTTTATAGTTTGGCCTGTCCCCTTCAGTTCCTGTTACCTTCTCCACTTGTAACTCTACTATATAATCAAAACTCAGAACCACGTGATCGCTAGCTCCAAGGGGCCTCTCGTAAGTGATGTCCTCAGTGTCTGAACTGCTCAGGGTGAACACAAGATCCAGTCTTGCTGGCTCATCCTCCCCTCTCTGGTTGTGTCCCTGACATGTTGATGCATGAGGTTTTCAAGTACCACATCCAGGATGTGTGTGTGTGTGTGTGTGTGTGTCTGTGGAGACGCTCACGAATTAGATCAGCTTCTTGTGACAGCACATTATCGAACCAAGAATCATAAACGTGCCAATTTTAACGTTTCCTAGTTACGCTCGCCATCTTCGTTACCAGATGTATGGCATTATTTTTTATGTTTATATAGTTTAGTCTAATCCAATCTGCCCTAGCCTATCCTAACCTAAATTAAATAAAGAAGACAGTTGAGTGTATGTTGATAGAATGGTACCAAAAGTTGACACTGGGTACCTAGTAAGAAAATTAGTGAAGCATCATGTCATACAACTACTTTATGTTGCTTGGTTGGTTAAATTTAGCTTGAAACCTGTCGACACACGAGGGTCATCAATACACGAGGGTCATCAATACTTGTCGACACACGAGGGTCATCAATACTTGTCGACACACGAGGGTCATCAATACTTGTCGACACACGAGGGTCATCAATACACGAGGGTCATCAATACTTGTCGACACACGAGGGTCATCAATACTTGTCGACACACGAGGGTCATCAATACTTGTCGACACACGAGGGTCATCAATACTTGTCGACACACGAGGGTCATCAATACTTGTCGACACACGAGGGTCATCAATACTTGTCGACACACGAGGGTCATCAATACTTGTCGACACACGAGGGTCATCAATACACGAGGGTCATCAATACTTGTCGACACACGAGGGTCATCAATACTTGTCGACACACGAGGGTCATCAATACTTGTCGACACACGAGGGTCATCAATACTTGTCGACACACGAGGGTCATCAATACTTGTCGACACACGAGGGTCATCAATACTTGTCGACACACGAGGGTCATCAATACTTGTCGACACACGAGGGTCATCAATACTTGTCGACACACGAGGGTCATCAATACTTGTCGACACACGAGGGTCATCAATACTTATCGACACACGAGGGTCATCAATACTTGTCGACACACGAGGGTCATCAATACTTGTCGACACACGAGGGTCATCAATACTTGTCGACACACGAGGGTCATCAATACTTGTCGACACACGAGGGTCATCAATACTTGTCGACACACGAGGGTCATCAATACTTGTCGACACACGAGGGTCATCAATACTTGTCGACACACGAGGGTCATCAATACTTGTCGACACACGAGGGTCATCAATACTTGTCGACACACGAGGGTCATCAATACTTGTCGACACACGAGGGTCATCAATACTTGTAGACACACGAGGGTCATCAATACTTGTCGACACACGAGGGTCATCAATACTTGTCGACACACGAGGGTCATCAATACACGAGGGTCATCAATACTTGTCGACACACGAGGGTCATCAATACTTGTCGACACACGAGGGTCATCAATACTTGTCGACACACGAGGGTCATCAATACTTGTCGACACACGAGGGTCATCAATACTTGTCGACACACGAGGGTCATCAATACTTGTCGACACACGAGGGTCATCAATACTTGTCGACACACGAGGGTCATCAATACTTGTCGACACACGAGGGTCATCAATACTTGTCGACACACGAGGGTCATCAATACTTGTCGACACACGAGGGTCATCAATACTTATCGACACACGAGGGTCATCAATACTTGTCGACACACGAGGGTCATCAATACTTGTCGACACACGAGGGTCATCAATACTTGTCGACACACGAGGGTCATCAATACTTGTCGACACACGAGGGTCATCAATACTTGTCGACACACGAGGGTCATCAATACTTGTCGACACACGAGGGTCATCAATACTTGTCGACACACGAGGGTCATCAATACTTGTCGACACACGAGGGTCATCAATACTTGTCGACACACGAGGGTCATCAATACTTGTCGACACACGAGGGTCATCAATACTTGTCGACACACGAGGGTCATCAATACTTGTCGACACACGAGGGTCATCAATACTTGTCGACACACGAGGGTCATCAATACTTGTCGACACACGAGAGTCATCAATACTTGTCGACACACGAGGGTCATCAATACCTGTCGACACACGAGGGTCATCAATACTTGTCGACACACGAGGGTCATCAATACTTCACATCAACTATTCACCCCCAATCAAAAATTCTATAATACAAAAATGTTGTGCTACTGAGATTAAAATAAACACTAATTATATATATAGTGAGATAAATTCTCTTCCGGGTATATATGTCAACTGTTATTCTCAGTTACTCTCAACACACACTGTCGTACGTTGAGTACGTTAAAATGTTTTTTTTTTCATTTTCTCTATCCCGTCCAAGATGGCGGTAATCGCGGTGATTGTTGGGGTCCCCAACTGCACTGTATTTAAATATCAACCAGTCATGGTGAGGACGGAGTGGGGGGGGGGGGTTGACTTTAGCCGAATTGACGTTTTACTTATACCCATAATGTGGAGTCAGTCTCCAAGTAGCTGGCTGAGCACACACACTCATCTCTCATGTATGAGTAATAAGACAATAACAATGAGTGAACTCACATTGATCTTTCATTCATTATTATTCTGATTTGTATGGTACCTACTTCCATCGCTGCTTTATTGCACTTTGTACATATTGTAAATATTGGTGGTGGGAGTATACGGCTACTTGAAAAACCACTCTTGGGTGTTTGAGTTTGCCTGTTACTCTTGGTATCTTCCTTGTCTGGTGACTGAACTTTCCGCCAGGTATTACAGGCCTTTCACTCGTACCTGTCTCAGTAATAAACACAAGAAAGATATATTCATCAGAATATATACTAAGTGTTAAGTTAGTGAGACAGAAATTATCCTTAAATACTTGTTGGTACTCCGTAAGAAGCTATGCTCTCTATGTGGTATGTTACTGAATAATGATGCATCCCCCATAAAGTGTTAAAAATATAAGTATAATCAGTAATTCTTCCCTCACACATTGGCTGTTTTCTGGGTTTTTTTTAGTATATTCGTGTGGCACGTTATTATTTAATATTGATGTGTTACGTGATATTTGAACTGCTTCTGCACCCAAGTTGAAAGGCTGTCTTGTCCCTTTCATCATCACACTCTTAGGTACCTATTTTACCTATTTCGCCTGTTAATTTGATAAGACCTCTCATATTATTTTTCTGGGTTTCTCACGTGTCATTTTCCGTGAGTACTTCGCCTATATTTCAGCATGTTTAATTAGTGATTTACTGTCATTTTTCTCATGTGACTTTGGAAATGTATCGATAAGTTGGATTTTGCAACTGTCTGTCTCTCTCTCTTGAAATTCTTACCTGGTTCAGATGTATTATTATTATTATTATTATTATTATTATTATTATTATTATTATTATTATTATTATTATTATAAAACAACAAACACTGAAAGTTAAAATGTATTCGTTCTCCTTTTTGTACTGACTTCGTTGATAAAAATTTCTTCTGTGTTTTTCATTTAACCTAAACTTTGTGTATATGCATCATCCGTCTATCCTAGAACTATCATTCTAGTTTTTTCTCCATAATTTTGTGAACCTGAACGAATCGATCAGTGTCATCCTTGCATGTTTAGGCAAGAAAATCCACTATTTTTTGTTTTCTCTCCGTCAAGTTTATCACTCTAAATCACAGAAGGAAACTCCCTCATATACTTTTTACCCTTGTATATACTTATGCCTTCTAAGCTTCCCACTTCCATGGTTTACCACTACTACGCTAGACGACTGAGGGTTTAAAACCCGGACCTGGAGTTTCACCTCTATTCCCTAACCCTATGATCGGTAACTGTAGTAACTGGCATACATATAACCGTATAAAGCAGGACGTGAACATCAAATAGCCATGGCTGGAATCTAATAATAACGCTAATACCGCAATTATCTGAGAACAGCCCTAGTTGAAGATAAGATGGATGTCAGAGATGTAGGAGACGTTGAGAGCATAGCTAACAAAGGTGCTGCATCCCACAGGCATTAGTTCCAAGCTTTTGGTCACTATCATACTTGAGATAAGAGATAAGATTTTGTTCGAATTTTTAACCAAGTGGGCTAATTACCCAGGATAACCCAAGAAAGTCAATGCGTCATCAAGGACTGTCTTGATGAAGAATTAGACACATGTTCAACATCTGGGTATCTTTATTTGTAGACTTTCGTCAACCAGTGGCTTAATCACCACAACACAAGGACATAATGTGAAGAATTATATACAAACGATGAGGTAAACAGTCCCTCAGCCTTCAAGTAAGTGAAGAGCACCTTAGTCTTGTAGGAACTGAAGCATAGTCATGGAGCTTTGGTGCTTATATACTGGCGAGATGTGAAGGACGTGCAGCAGACGAAGTTATTGTCACTGGTAGGCGGAATATCCCAAGGAATGGGTCAGTAGTAAGCAAGAATGTTGTGTAGATATCCTCTTCACCAAGATTCCATAATGTTGCAATGTCTTGTCTAACAAGTTGTACATAAATGGTATATAACACCGACAAGATGAAGAATTAGACACATGTGCAACATCTGCCAATAGTTAGCAAGAAGTTTACGAAGATGTCCTCAGTATTGTGCTTGAATTCCTTCAAAACTATGGTTGGCGAAACGTCGACAAATAAAAATACCCAGATGTTGCACATGCGTCTAATTTTTCATCTCGTTGGATTGCATACCATTTATGTACACTGTCTTATTTCCATTGGGGTCCTTTTAATCATGTACCCAGAGGAGACCCACACCAGTCGGCAAACACCCAGATACCTACCTACTTGCTAGGTGAACGAGGACAGCAGGCGTACGGAAACACGCCTAAAGTTTTCACCCTTGCCGGGGATCGAACCATGGACACTCAGTGTGCTAGACGAAAGCGTTACTGACCAGGCAACTGTCAATGATTCTTTCATCCCATTCTACTTCTTTATCACCCTACAACAGATTCATCACATTCCTGTGATTAATCTGTGATTAAAACTTCAATCATTTTCTTCTTTTTCCTCTGGTGCTAAACACACTCCTTACTCACCCTGTCACTTCCATTTCTAAGGTTCTTATCCAAAAGTAGTTACACTCAATTCCTTTATTTCCTCCTCAATGAACATTTACTTCAGTTCCAGAACTAATTACAAGAGATTATCATACTTTAAACATACTTCGTGAAGTGCGTCCCAAATGATTCTTTGTTTACGTCCCTGAAAGTCGTTCTCAGGTCGTTGAAGTCTTACTGAAGATGCCGCTGTATATTTATAAACAAACACGTGTAAACACGCCTAAGGCTGCGTACAGGAAATCGCCACCACGAGAAATCCGTGAGTGCTAAACTCGTCCCAGTGACTAACACGGCAACCGGACTCAACTCTTCGTACAAACCAGGAAGCGCTCAGTTTCAAGAAAAATTTTACAGTCCGTTCTTCCATCGCTCCCACATAGTTTACCACTCCTACTTCGTCCTCTTCTCTCCCCATGTCTCCCTTTCCCTCCTCTTCCACCTTGTCCTCTTCGAACACCACTTGCCCATTTTCTAAAAACAACAACCCCTCCCTCCAGTTATTCATGTTAGTCCAAACTTGCCTCTCTCCACAGGAAACGTAGAGACGAAATTTGCTGGCTGCAGTGAAGCTTTTGTAAAATATTCCGTCCTGTACTGTTTAGTGGCATCTAAACCAGTGTACTTACGGAGCCTAACGAGTCATAACTGCTGATGAACGAGGCCTAATTGCCAATTTTCAGCTGTGAGGGTAGGAAAGCTTTAGGCTTGTCGATGCTCGGTGAGAGATGGCGTCATTTATGTTTACGATAGTTGAGGGGAAGGGGGGGGAAGTAAAGAGGGAAGAGGAAAAGGGAAATAAAAGACAGGTAATAGAGGAACAAGGGAAGGGGAGTTCAATATTATTGATTTCTTTCGTAAAGTTAAGTTTCAGGTTGAGAAAATTATTCTAACTAGCTTAATGCTCGATAATTATTTCAAAACTCGGGCAATGCAAGGACAGGTTATTAGGCAACATTGCCTCAGAATTTGTGGTTGTGTACACTAGTTGTTAGGCGTATTTTTACAGGTTATCGTATTTGTGTGGGTATATATATGTCGTACCGAATAGGTAAAACTTGAGATTTTGGCTTATATAGCTACGCTCTTCTTGCCGAATAAGACAAGCAAATATTAGCGTTTATTAGTGAATTAGTGCAAACTTATCTAAAATATATTTAGTTGGGTTAGGCTAAATTCAATTACGCTTGTTATAATAAGGTTATAATAAGGTTAGGTAAATTTTCTAAGGTTCGATTGGTGCAACATTATTTATTTTTACATTACATAAATGAAAAAAATATATCTTCAAATATATAAGAGAAAATTTTAGAATGGACTTAATTTTAAATGCGTTCTTGCTAATTGACAAGTTTTACATATTCGGCACGACATATATATATATATATATATATATATATATATATATATATATATATATATATATATATATATATATATATATATATATATATATATATATATTTATTTATTTATTTATTTATTTATTTACAATTTGAGCATACATACAGAGGTACAAAAAAATGCAGATAAGAGCAGCATGCCAAAGTCACTTATACTATGCATAGCATTACGGGCTGGCTTAAAATTAACTAAGCAGTGATGAAATCAGTGATAATACATTATTGTAAACAGATAACTATAAAGCACAAATGAGTATTACAAAGACAGGTCATATGGTTGCATGCATTGCTGTACATTCAGTCGTATGGAGTATTTTGTTAGGTAGTGTATTTAAAAAATAATAAAGTTAGATTGGGTTTTAGGTTTAACATTTATGTGATATAATTGTGAGAAACATTTAAGATATACAATTTATAAGGTTCAGTTATTCAGTATTTATTTGGTTTTGGGTGAGTAAGTGATCTTTGAGAAGAGACTTGAATTTATAAACAGGTAGTGTTTCTTTTATATTTACAGGTAATGAATTCCAGATTTTAGGGCCTTTTATGTGCATTGAGTTTTTGCATAGTGTGAGATGGACACGAGGAACATCAAAGAGTGATCTGTGCCTTGTGTTATGGTCATGTGTTCTGTTGAGGTTGGCAAGGAGATGTTTGAGGGGAGGGTTAATATCAGAGTTAAGTGTTCTATGTATGTAATAGGTGCAGTAATAAGTATGGATGTTTTGTATGGTGAGTAGGTTTAGTGTATTGAATATTGGTGGAGTGTGCTGCCTGTAGTGAGAATTTGTTATCATTCTAACTGCAGCCTTTTGTTGGGTAATTAGTGGTCTGAGATGGTTAATTGTTGTTGAGCCCCATGCACAAATTCCATAGGTGAGATAGGGGTAAATAAGAGAGTGATATAGGGCCAGGAGGGCTGACTGTGGAACATAGTACCGTATCTTCGATAGTATGCCTACAGTCTTGGAAATTTTCATAGAAATTTGTTGTATATGTGTATGAAATTTGAGTCTATTATCAAGGTGGATTCCTAAGAATTTTCCCTCTGTTAGCTTTGTGATAGGTGATCCGTTTATCATTATGTTAAGAGGGACATCTGTAGCTCTGTTACCAAACTGAATGAAGTAGGTTTTGTCAATGTTTAGTGTAAGTTTGTTAGTCCTCATCCAGGTAGATATTTTCTGTAATTCGGTATTTACAGTACGTATTGGCTAGCGTGACTGGGCTCGGGTGAGAGAAGACGTATGTAGTGTCATCTGCAAATAGTGTGGGTTTGAGTAATTGCGAAGCATTTGGAAGGTCATTTATGTATAGGAGAAAGAGAAGAGGGCCAAGGACACTTCCCTGTGGGACACCAACTGTAATTGGTTGCGCAGAAGAGTTTGCCCCATTTGCGTACACATATTGGCTTCTGTTGCTGAGGTATGACTTGAGGTAGTTGAGGGAGTGCCCTCTTATACCATAGTGTGACAATTTTACGTGGAGCAAGTCATGGTCAACTGTATCAAAAGCTTTACTTAAGTCAATGAAGATCCCCAGTGGGACTTCTTTTTTCTCTATTGCAGTGTATATATGTTCTAGCATGTGTATAATAGCATCATTAGTATTTTTATTAGGCCTGAATCCAAATTGGCAGGGGTTGAGTATGTTTTGGGAGATAAGGTAGGAGTAGATTCGTTTATGAATTAATTTTTAGAAGATTTTTGAGAGAGGGCGTAAGTTGGATATTGGCCTATAGTTATTCAACTCTGTTTGGTCTCCTCCTTTGTGGATCGGGGTGACCCTTGCTATTTTGAGTACTGTAGGGAAGGTGGAGGATTCTATGGATTTGTTAAAGAGTGTTGCAATGATTGGTGATAGCACTTGTGACAGTTTTTTGTATATAAAGGGTGGTAAGGTATTTAAATCTCCTGCCTTGTTTTTTAGTGCTTTGATAAAAAGGGAGACTTCGTAAGGGTTAGTCGGAGCTAGGAACAGTGTGTTCGGGTAGTTGCCGGTGAGGTAGTCATTTGGTGGGGTATCTGAGCTTGGGATTTTATTGGCAAGGTTTTGTCCTATAGTGGAGAAGAAATCATTGAGTCTGTTTGCTGTTTCTGTTGGTGGGAGTTGGGGTTCATCTGATTTTGCTAATTTTATTTCGCTATTTCGTGATATCTTTTTTGTTCCCAGAATTTCTGATAGGGTTTTCCAGGTCTTTTTTATATCACCTCGTGAGTTGGATAATCTGTTCTCATAATACAATTTTTTTGCCCTTCTTATCAGGCTGGTTAGGATTGACGAGTAACGTTTTGTTTGGTCTCTGGTTATGTGACCCATTCTGTACTGTTTTTCATATTGGTGTTTTGTATTTATGGATTTGAGAATGCTGGGTGTTAGCCAGGGACTGTTCAGTCTCTTAGCTGTCATCTGTTTAGTTTTTTTAGGGCAGTGCTTGTTATAGAGGTATTGGGTCATTTTTAGAAAATTATTAATACATTCGTCAATATCTGTATAGATTTCTAGCTCAGTGTGCCAATCAATGTTTGCTACTGCTGTTGTGAAGTTATTAATGGCTGCCTCATTGTGAAGTCTGAAGGTGACTTTAGTAGTGTCTTGGGGTAGTTTACCAAGAGTTGTTATGAGGAAAGTAGGGTAGCGGTCTGTGGTATTATCTGTAATTATGCCTGATTTTAAAGGGGATATGGTGTTGGTCCAGATGTGGTCAAGTAGGGAAACACTAGTCTCTGTAACTCTTGTAGGTTTTGTTACTGTTGGTAGTAACATACAGTTACTCATTGTGTTTGTGAATTCAGTAACGTGTGGGTCCTGGTCTTGCAGGAGATTTATATTGAAGTCACCTGAGAGTAGTAAGTGATCTTTGTTCATGCGTGCATCAGTTATCATACTTCCTAGGTTTTGACTAAATTGGCTAATGTTTGACTGTGGAACTCTGTAGATGTTTATCAATGTGAGAGGTTTTTGTAGGTATTTGGATTTGAATTTAGCTATTATATATTCCCCATGTTCATCCCTTGTGCAAGTACTAGTGATACATTCCAGTTGGTCTGAGTAGTATATGGCTGTGCCACCCCCTTGTTGGTCTGGCCTACAGTTGTGTATGGCTGTGTAACCAGGAATGGCACAGACATCTGTACTATCGGGCTTTAGCCAGGTTTCAGTTAGTGTAATGATGGACATATTGGCATGTAAGGAATTTAGTAATGCTATGAGGTCATCGTAATGCTTGCTTAAAGATCTGATATTGTAGTTAAAGATAGTTATGTTGTTGTTGGCACTGAGAAGTGCCTTTGCTTGTTCTGCAGTGTAGTAATTACAGTAACTGTTTGATTCATTTAAGTCATTAAATAAGAGGTTGGTATCAGGATCAATGCTTGTAATCATAAGATTTGTAGTGAATCTATAGTTAGAATTAAGTATAAAACAAAGTAAATAGTCTTAAGCTAAAAAATAGCACCTGAATTATTTAACAAATGTAAAATAATGAGCTAAGGTAGTTTTTTTTTTTTTTTTTTTTTAAGCTAAAATAAAGGAGACAATATAAAAGGGACTAATACAAATAAAGTGATGATCAAATAATGGAGCTTGGGAATATGATAGTAGGTAGTACTATAAAGGTAATTTTTTAAAGTTAGAATTATAGTATAAAATTATAATATAAAAGGGACTAATATAGGTTGTGGTGAACAATAAAGTGGTAATCAAATAAATGAGCTTTGGAATATAATGGCAAAATTGTGAACTTATTCTACTTTAGCATCTGAGAATAGCACCTTGATTATTTTAACAATTGTGAATATATAAACTAGGGTAGTTATATAAAGCTAAAATAAAGGAGAAAATATATAAGGGACTAAAATTAAGTAATGGTAAACAAAGTTAAATGGACAGATGGTAGGAATTATAATATAAACTTATAATATAAAAATACAATTTGAAATGGTACTTGCAATTGCACTAGAGTCTGGTATAGGTTGTTGACAAGATCAAGATTATAACTAGATTTAAATTGACAAAATAAAATTCACAATTAAAGTACCAAAAGAACTGGTGTTTAATAAAATTTTAGTAAGTAATAATGATTACAAAAAAGTGAAAAAGTAATGTTTATTTCATTCAATATTGCACTGGTAGTTATACTTGGTTATATGGCAGTACAAGGTAATTAAGAGTAATCTAAGATAGTAAATGTGGTATTAAAACAGGTAAAGGTAATTAGACAAGTAATGGTTATTAAATGTCAAAAATGTTAAGAGTAAATTGAAATTTTAGTAAAAATTATAATTATTAATTTTAGTAAGCAATATCAATTGATAGTATTTAAAAAAATATGAGGTAGTAATATGGACAGAAAAAGTATCAATTCAGCTAATGTTTAAGCGAACAATAGTAAATAACAAAATCACATAAGGTGACTTATGCTTACTAGTAAAATCACAAAATGAGGTAGTTGATTATTTAATTACTAAGAGATTGCACAATGAAATTTGAACAATAATGGAGCAAAACATACACTACACTACGTAGGCTTTTAAGTTGGACATTGTTTAGTTATTCTCTGTAAGATTAGTATCCCTGAGAAATCGTGATAGATCATTCTCGTTCGTGATTGTGTACAGTTGACCTACATTTGTTTTCCTAACAAGAATTTTCCCATCCCGTGTGAAGCATTGGTGTATTGTGTCGTTATTCTCCCGCTTAAGTTTTCTGACTCTATACAGGAGGTTCTGACGTTTTTTGGTAAGACACTCGTTTATGTATACCTCTTTCTTTACTTTAATAGATGCAATAATTAAGTCTTTTTTCCTGTCATGTGAGTGGAATCTAAGCATAACACTTTTTCTACCATGGGATCCTAGTAACCTGGCTTCTTTTATTTCAGACTCTGGTACAATAACACTTGTTTGGTCCTTTATGATCTGCAGAGTAATTTCTTTACTGTTTGGTTCATATCACTGGGAAAAAGTGGACTGTTAACTATTACTGCGTCCGATAGTTTATCTTGTTCAGTTTTATCTTCTTGGAGAGCAAAGTAGTCACTGAACTGGTTATCTAAGTTGTTCTTCCAGTCTTTTACTGCTTCTTCAACCTTTGTATTAAGAGATATTATTTGTTGGGTATGGCTATCTATGACTGTTTGGATGGTCTTGTCACAGTTAGTCATTCCTAGTGTTGTTAACTTTTGTTCAAGACTGTGGATTTTGTTCTCGAGTTGTGTCATCCTGGTGTCTTGTTTTGTTAGCGTCTCTCGAAGATTCATATTTTCAATAGCTAAGTTGGAGATGCATGTCTTTAGGGTATCTGGATCGTTGGTCATACCTGAGAGACTACTTGGTAGGTTGAATCCGGGGAAGAGAGGGGAGGATGGGCTGGTGGCAGCCATGTTTGTTGTTATTGTTGTGGTGTGGCCTTGAGTGGTGGTGAGTGGGGTTGTTGCTGAGCCGGCGTCCTCCTGGCTACACTTCTTGAATAGTTGATTTTTCGGTATTTTCTTGCTGGCCTTGGTGCTGTTTCCTCTTAGATTGCGCCTCATAATACTACAGGAATTGTTGTAGTTAAGAAGAAGTTGTAGTATACAAAGCTTAGGGTTACGTTGTTCGGCTGGCAGCGGGGTGTTGCTTTCGGTTTGTGTGCAGTCTTCCTTTGATCTCTATTATTTTCGATTTGTAGGTTTCACTGTTGGTAATCTTTGGTCATTCTGGGTGCTACGTTGGGTAGTGCAGTTTTGTTTGTAACTAGGTCATCATAGGAGCATTGGTAGCTCTGGTAGTTGGAGAAAAGTACGGAGCTTGGAAGTCGCTGCTGCCGCTGCCAGAATTATGTATATTGTAAACATATATATATATATACATATATATATATATATATATATATATATATATATATATATATATATATATATATATATATATATATATATATTTGTGTGTGTGTGTGTGTGTTTGTGTGTGTGTCGTGCCGAATAGGCAGAACTTGCGATCTTGGCTTAAATAGCAACGCTCATCTTGCCATATAGGACAAGTGAAAATTTGTGTATGCAATAATTTCGCCAAAATCATTCTCAACCTAACGAAAAAAATATATTTGATTGTGTTTGTTTAGTATTAAATTATTGTAAACGTATTTAAAATATATTTAGTTGGGTTAGGCTAAAATAAATTGCTCTTGTTATAATAAGGTTAGGTAAGTTTTCTAAGATTCTTTTGGTGCAAAATTAAAAATTTTTGCAATAACATTAATGAAAAAAATATATCTTTAAACGTATAAGAGAAAATTCCAGAAAGGACTTAATTTTAAATGAGTTCTTGCTAATTGACCAGTTTTACATATTCGGCACGACATATATATATATATATATATATATATATATATATATATATATATATATATACATAAATATATATATATATATATATATATATATATATATATATATATATATATATATATATATATATATATTTTTTTTTTTATTATCACACTGGCCGATTCCCACAAAGGCAGGGTGGCCCGAAAAAAAAAAACTTTCACCATCATTCACTCCATCACTGTCTTGCCAGAAGGGTGCTTTACACTACAGTTTTTAAACTGCAACATTAACACCCCTCCTTCAGAGTGCAGGCACTGTACTTCCCATCTCCAGGACTCAAGTCCGGCCTGCCGGTTTCCCTGAATCCCTTCATAAATGTTACTTTGCTCACACTCCAACAGCACGTCAAGTATTAAAAACCATTTGTCTCCATTCACTCCTATCAAACACGCTCACGCATGAATGCTGGAAGTCCAAGCCCCTCGCACACAAAACCTCCTTTACCCCCTCCCTCCAACCTTTCCTAGGCCGACCCCTACCCCGCCTTCCT
The DNA here is from genome assembly GCF_038502225.1 of Cherax quadricarinatus. NCBI lineage: Eukaryota > Metazoa > Arthropoda > Malacostraca > Decapoda > Parastacidae > Cherax > Cherax quadricarinatus. The sequence continues at coordinate 37,336,282 of NC_091299.1, read as the reverse complement.
TCCACTACAGACTGATACACTCTTGAAGTCATTCTGTTTCGCTCCATTCTCTCTACATGTCCGAACCACCTCAACAACCCTTCCTCAGCCCTCTGGACAACAGTTTTGGTAATCCCGCACCTCCTCCTAACTTCCAAACTACGAATTCTCTGCATTATATTCACACCACACATTGCCCTCAGACATGACATCTCCACTGCCTCCAGCCGTCTCCTCGCTGCAACATTCATCACCCACGCTTCACATCCATATAAGAGTGTTGGTAAAACTATACTCTCATACATTCCCCTCTTTGCCTCCAAGGACAAAGTTCTTTGTCTCCACAGACTCCTAAGTGCACCACTCACTCTTTTTCACTCATCAATTCTATGATTCACCTCATCTTTCATAGACCCATCTGCTGACACGTCCACTCCCAAATATCTGAATACGTTCACCTCCTCCATACTCTCTCCCTCCAATCTGATATCCAATCTTTCATCACCTAATCTTTTTGTTATCCTCATAACCTTACTCTTTCCTGTATTCACCTTTAATTTTCTTCTTTTGCACACCCTACCAAATTCATCCACCAATCTCTGCAACTTCTCTTCAGAATCTCCCAAGAGCACAGTGTCATCAGCAAAGAGCAGCTGTGACAACTCCCACTTTGTGTGTGATTCTTTATCTTTTAACTCCACGCCTCTTGCCAAGACCCTCGCATTTACTTCTCTTACAACCCCATCTATAAATATATTAAACAACCACGGTGACATCACACATCCTTGTCTAAGGCCTACTTTTACTGGGAAAAAATTTCCCTCTTTCCTACATACTCTAACTTGAGCCTCACTATCCTCGTTAAAACTCTTCACTGCTTTCAGTAACCTACCTCCTACACCATACACTTGCAACATCTGCCACATTGCCCCCCTATCCACCCTGTCATACGCCTTTTCCAAATCCATAAATGCCACAAAGACCTCTTTAGCCTTATCTAAATACTGTTCACTTATATGTTTCACTGTAAACACCTGGTCCACACACCCCCTACCTTTCCTAAAGCCTCCTTGTTCATCTGCTATCCTATTCTCCGTCTTTTAATTCTTTCAACTATAACTCTACCATACACTTTACCAGGTATACTCAACAGACTTATCCCCCTATAATTTTTGCACTCTCTTTTATCCCCTTTGCCTTTATACAAAGGAACTATGCATGCTCTCTGCCAATCCCTAGGTACCTTACCCTCTTCCATACATTTATTAAATAATTGCACCAACCACTCCAAAACTATTTCCCCACCTGCTTTTAACATTTCTATCTTTATCCCATCAATCCCGGCTGCCTTACCCCCTTTCATTTTACCTACTGCCTCACGAACTTCCCCCACACTCACAACTGGCTCTTCCTCACTCCTACAAGATGTTATTCCTCCTTGTCCTATACACGAAATCACAGCTTCCCTATCTTCATCAGCATTTAACAATTCCTCAAAATATTCCCTACATCTTCCCAATACCTCTAACTCTCCATTTAATAACTCTCCTCTCCTATTTTTAACTGACAAATCCATTTGTTCTCTAGGCTTTCTTAACTTGTTAATCTCACTCCAAAACTTTTTCTTATTTTCAACAAAATTTGTTGATAACATCTCACCCACTCTCTCATTTGCTCTCTTTTTACATTGCTTCACCACTCTCTTAACCTCTCTCTTTTTCTCCATATACTCTTCCCTCCTTGCATCACTTCTACTTTGTAAAAACTTCTCATATGCTAACTTTTTCTCCCTTACTACTCTCTTTACATCATCATTCCACCAATCGCTCCTCTTCCCTCCTGCACCCACTTTCCTGTAACCACAAACTTCTGCTGAACACTCTAACACTACATTTTTAAACCTACCCCATACCTCTTCGACCCCATTGCCTATGCTCTCATTAGCCCATCTATCCTCCAATAGCTGTTTATATCTTACCCTAACTGCCTCCTCTTTTAGTTTATAAACCTTCACCTCTCTCTTCCCTGATGCTTCTATTCTCCTTGTATCCCATCTACCTTTTACTCTCAGTGTAGCTACAACTAGAAAGTGATCTGATATATCTGTGGCCCCTCTATAAACATGTACATCCTGAAGTCTACTCAACAGTCTTTTTTCTACCAATACATAATCCAACAAACTACTGTCATTTCGCCCTACATCATATCTTGTATACTTATTTATCATCTTTTTCTTAAAATATGTATTACCTATAACTAAACCCCTTTCTATACAAAGTTCAATCAAAGGGCTCCCATTATCATTTACACCTGGCACCCCAAACTTACCTACCACACCCTCTCTAAAAGTTTCTCCTACGTTAGCATTCAGGTCCCCTACCACAATTACTCTCTCACTTGGTTCAAAGGCTCCTATACATTCACTTAACATCTCCCAAAATCTCTCTCTCTCCTCTGCATTCCTCTCTTCTCCAGGTGCATACACGCTTATTATGACCCACTTCTCGCATCCAACCTTTACCTTAATCCACATAATTCTTGAATTTACACATTCATATTCTCTTTTCTCCTTCCATAACTAATCATTTAACATTACTGCTACCCCTTCCTTTGCTCTAACTCTCTCAGATACTCCAGATTTAATCCCATTTATTTCCCCCCACTGAAACTCACCTACCCCCTTCAGCTTTGTTTCGCTTAGGGCCAGGACATCCAACTTCTTTTCATTCATAACATCAGCAATCATCTGTTTCTTGTCATCCGCACTACATCCACGCACATTTAAGCATCCCAGTTTTATAAAGTTTTTCTTCTTCTCTTTTTTAGTAAATGTCTACAGGAGAAGGGGTTACTAGCCCATATATATATATATATATATATATATATATATATATATATATATATATATATATATATATATATATATATATATATATATATATATGTACTCACCTAGTTGAGGTTGCAGGGATCGAGTCCAAGCTCCTGGCCCCGCCTCTTCACTGGTCGCTACTAGGTCACTCTCCCTGAACCGTGAGCTTTATCATACCTCTGCTTAAAGCTATGTATGGATCCTGCCTCCACTACATCGCTTCCCAAACTATTCCACTTCCTGACTACTCTGTGGCTGAGGAAATACTTCCTAACATCCCTGTGATTCATCTGTGTCTTCAACTTCCAACTGTGTCCCCTTGTTGTTGTGTCCCATCTCTGGAACATCCTGTCTTTGTCCTCCTTGTCATTTCCTCTCAGTATTTTGTATGTCGTTATTATGTCCCCCCTATCTCTCCTGTCCTCCAGTGTCGTCAGGTTGATTTCTCTTAACCTCTCCTCGTAGGACATACGTCTTAGCTCTGGGACTAGTCTTGTTGCAAACCTTTGCAAACCATGTGTGTGTGTGTGTGTGTGTGTGTGTGTGTGTGTGTGTGTGTGTGTGTGTGTGTGTGTGTGTGTGTGTGTGTGTGTGTGTGTGTGTGTGTGCATGTACTCACCTGGCCCCGCCTCTGCACTGGTCGCTACTAAGTCAATCTTCCTGATCCATGAACTTTATCAAACCTCTTCTTAAAGCTATGTATGGATCGTGCCTTCTCTACATCACTTCCCAGACTATTCCACTTTCTGACAACTCTGTGACTGAAGAAATGCTTCCCTGCGATTAATCTGAATTTTCAACTTCTAATTATGACCCCTTGTTGTTGTGTCCCAAGTCCTGTCTCTGTCCACCTTGTCAATTCCTCACAGTATTTTATATGTCGTTATCATATATTCCCGATCTCTTCTGTCCTCCAGTGTCGTCAGGTCGATTTCCCTTAACTTCTCGTGGGACATGCCCCTTTACTCCGGGACTAGTCTGTTGCAAACCTCTCTACTTTCTCTAGCTTCCTTAAATGCTTGGCAAGGTGAGGGTTCCAAACTGGTGCTGGATACTCCAATGCAGGCCTGACATACACAGTGTACAGGGTCCTGCACGATTCCTTATTGAGATGTCGGAATGTGAGTCTTAGGTTTCCTAGTCGCTCATATGCTGCGGCAGTTATTTGGTTAATGTGCGCCTCAGGAGATGTGCACGGTGGTATACTCACCCCTAAATCCTCTTCAATTAGTAAGGTATGTAGTCTCTGATCCCCTAGCCTGTACTCCGTCTGCGGTCTTCTTTGTCCTTTCGCAATCTTCATGACTTTGCACATGGTAGGGTTGAACTCCAGGAGCCAATTTCTGGACCAGGTCTGCAGCCTGTCCAGATTCCTTTGTAGTTCTGCCTGGTTCTCGTCTGATTGAATTTTTCTCATCAACTTCACATTATCTGCAAACAGGGACATTTCTGAGTCTGTTCCTTCAGTCATGTTCACAAATACCAGAAACAGATCCGGACCTACGACTGACCCCTGTGGAACTCCGCTCGTCACAGGCGCCCACTCTGACACTTCGTCTCGTACCATAACTCTCTGATACCTTCCCAATAGGTATTCCCTGATCCACTGCAGCGCCTTCCATGTTATACCTGCCAGGTTCTCCAGCTTATGCACTAATCTCTTTTGAGAAACTGTGTCTAAAACCTTCTTACAGTACTGCAGTCACCCTGTCATAGACCTCCAGTAGGTTTGTGACACAGGATTTCCCAACCTGAAACCTTGCTCGTTGTCGTTGATAAGCTCATTCCTTTCTAGAAGCTCAACCACTCTTCTCCTAATAATCTTCTCCATTACTTTGCATACTATACATGTCAGTGACACTGGTCTCTCCTTTTTTAAAAATTGGGACTACATTTGCTGGCTTTCATACCTCAGGTAGTCGCCCTGTTTCGGTAGATGTGTGGAAGATTGTTGTTAGTGGCACGTATAACGCCTCTGCTCCCTCTCTCAGGACCCATGGAGAGATGTTATCAGGCCTCATCGTCTTTGAAATATCTAGCTCACTTAGCAGCCTCTTCACTTCTTCCTCGGTTATATGTATTGTGTCTCACACTTGATGGTGTACCGTACCTCTCTGTCTTTCGGGAGTCCCTTCTGTCTCCTCTGTGAACGCTTTTTTGAATCTCATTTTGAGCTCCTCACATCTCGGTCGTTTCTTGTGATCTCCCCTCTTTTTTGTCTCAGCCTGATTACCTGGTCCTTGACTGTTGTTTTCCTCCTGATGTGGCTGTACAACAGCTTAGGACCAGATTTGACGTTTGCTGCTATATCATTCTCGTTTTGTTGTTGGGCCTCCCTTCTTACCTGTGCATGTTCGTTTCTGGCTCTACTACTGCTCTCCTTATTTTCTTGAGTTCTTTGCCTTCTATACTTCTTGCCTTCTCTAGCACACTTGGTTTTGGCCTCTCTACTCCTTTGAGTGAACCAAGGCCTCATCCTGGCCTTCTCATTATTTCTGGTACCCTTTGGAACAAACCTCTCCTCAGCTTCCTTGCATATTGTCACATATTCCATCATCTCATTTACTGATTTCCCTGCCAGTGCCCTGTCCCACTGAACCTCGTGCACGAAATTGCTAATGCCTGTTTAGTCCCATCTCTTGTAGTTGGCTTTATTTGTCCTGCTCCACTTGTAACTCGATTATGTATTCGATGCTCAGAACCACGTGGTCGCTGGCCCCGAGGGGTCTTTCATATGTGACATCCTCAATATCTGCCCTACTGAAGAATACTATGTCCAGTCTCGCTGGTTCGTCCTCTCCTCGCTCTCTGGTAGTGTCCCTGTGTGTATGTGTGTGTGTGTGTGTGTGTGTGTGTGTGTGTGTGTGTGTGTGTGTGTGTGTGTGTGTGTGTGTGTGTGATAGAGAGAGAGTCTACCCAGTCATAGTGTTTCCCCCTTTAAAAATGCTCCTTAATGCCTGTGAAGGACTCTTGATTAAAGGGACTGGAGTTACTCTTTCCCTTTTATGAAACGTCCCATCGCCCAGACGCTGTTTCACTCCTACTCCCATACCGCTTTACTGCTTCCTCGTGAATATACTGTGTAATCATATATATATATATATATATATATATATATATATATATATATATATATATATATATATATATATATATATGTATGAGGCGCTCTCTGGCTTAGACTAATTATCATAGTGGTGGTACAGAGATGGTTGTAGTGAGTGATATCGTAGTAATAGCAGTAGTGGTGGTGGTAATGGTGGTAGTGGTGGTGGTGGTGGTTTTGGTAGTGGTTGTGGTGGCGGTGGTAGTGGTGGTAGTTGAGGTGTTAACGATACCTCAGGTATGTGTATGAAGACAAAACATATGATGAAAAATTACTGAGACAACGTTTCGACTTTATACGTGAAACATCGTCTTAGCGAAAGATTGCATGCAAATTATCTTTCTAACCTGAAGATGTGGTAATAGTGGTGGCCGAGGAGATAGTAGTCGGTAGAACTATTAGTAGCGGTAGGTGGTGGAATAAATATTGTTGGCAGTATTGTTGAGGTGGTTGTATTGTTTAGGTGGTGGTAGAAGTAGTAGCAGTGGCAGTGGAAGAAGTGGTAATAATAGTGGTGGTGGCAGATGTGACAGTGATGATTGTAGTGATGGTAGTACAGTATTTGCCGTAGTGGTCACAGAGGGGGTAACAATAGTGGCAACATTAGTTGTTGTGGGTAAACAGTAGATTTATTGAAAATAAGGCAAGTGAAGTCGTTCTAATTATTTAAGTTCTAGTTGTTATAGAAATAAGAATAGACTTAATACCATACAAACAATAAAAGCAGTAGTAATAACAATAGTAGTAATAGTAATTTAGGAAACAGTAGTTACGATAGTACTGGTAGAAATATGGTTGGCAATGGTAGAGTGCAATAGAAACAGCAGTAATAATAGAAAGCAATAAAAGGAAGGAAGAGGCAAAATTATACTTAGTAATAATAGCCTCGACAAAAAGAAAATCACAAAGATAAAATTCAGAAATTTTTTTTATATATGTACAATGTACCTTCAAAAGTCGACGCCTCTCTAAGTTTTAACAATTGAAAACAACTCTAAATTTGTCCGCCAAACATAAATTTCCTGTTCTAGTGGTTCCTGGCAAAGCAGAAAATGTAATATATTTGAATCGAAATTAAACATTCCTCTCTGTAGGTACGGTCCTGACTATTTTATTAAATATCCTCCAGAAAAATGTAACCGTCACGTGAGCAATGCCAGGCATTTGTGATTTTTTTATATAAATTTTCCATCTGCGCATTTGCAATTTTTTTGTTTTGTTTATTAAGTATATAACAGCCTGATAAACTGCACCTCGGGGGTTGCAGAGACGCACTTCTGCTTGGTTCTATTTCTGCAACGTTCAGTCTCAACGTTCAGTCTCAACTTCTACTACTTTCCGTGTACAACCTGTCCTCCAATTTGCGCACATTTACAGGAATGTGTGTCCGATTCTGTATATATGCAGTTTGAATAAAAAACTTTATATTAGTTAGTCTCGGTTAGACTAAGTTGTTGTATATTAACGTATATTACCGTAAACTTATCGGACAATAACGAAAGTACGAAAGATGTGTGGCATGCATCTGTCAGCATGGATTGTATATCGAAACATTGATCGTGCATTTTTACACGCACGATAACACACATGGAGGACAAATTAGGGTGTAGGAAAACGCTCACAGACACAGACATTCACAGACACACAGACACACACACACACAAACACTCACACGCATACAGACACATACAGATAGACACTCACACACACAGACACACACACACACACACACACACACACACACACACACGCGTGTACGCACAGGATTCTGCAGGAGAAAGTACAACTAATGGACATACAGACATACCAGAGGGTGTACCTCGACCGCAACAGAAAACAAGAGGAAAGGTGGAAACTGAAAGAGAGGGTACAAAGATGCAAGGATCAAAGAGAGGCAAAGACGGAGATGAGGAGGAGAACCTAGACTCAGAAGGAAGAGCAAATACAACCTCCCTCAGAATCACCTACAGAAGGACCTCAACCACGACAACCCCAATGCAACCAAACAATCTAACCCAAAAGCCACACACTGTACCTGCTACCCCCACCTCGTCATCACAAAATCCACCCCCACAGCAACCCCTCATAATTCCCTGCCAGGTTTCCCACTCCTCCAACTCCAATGTTCTCCCTAGACCACAAGGGGTCCGAAAATTTGAAATTCGAACTGAACTCCCTATGGTGGATAGAGTAACTCAATACAAGGTCACTGATCCCATATAAATTGATTTCTGATGGTTAGTTTTCGAGCAATTGCTAATCTCCGAAGACCGAAAATATTCGGCTGCGCCCGACAAAGGGATTAAAAAATTTTATGTTGCAAACTTGCAATTGTTAATAAAACACACCAAAACAATTTTTTAAATTTAATATACAAACAGACAATATAAAAAACATAAATGGAACTTGTATCAAAACATTTTTTAATTGTTACAAAAATATAAAAAGGAAGCAAATATCAACCATGCCAAATTGCAAAGTGATGCAAGTTTCAATCCCTATATTCCTGAGATTCATTTGGAAGACCAATGATTCTATATTGCTAAATGGAAAGATGGAAGTCTGAGAAACAATTTCTATCAGTCTTTATGCACAGATTTACTTTGTATACACTACAATATTCTCATGGATCTCTTCCTCATCTGGGTATTCCTCAATCCTAAAAGTTCTCTTTTTCCTCATTACTTTCTGCTTTTTGGCTGGCCTTTCTTCCCTTTCTTCCTCCTCATCATCACTTGACATCTCTGCATCCTGTGCATCCGGTGGCAAGTATTCATCACCACTATCCAGCAATTCTGGTTCGTCTACCTCTGGTTCCGAGTCACTGTCTTCAGAAACACAGACATACCTCGACCTGCTGGTCGACTGCTCCCCATAAAACAGCCTCTCATGGAACTGGAAGGACAATAGAAACCTCCTGTATAAATCCAGACCACTACAGAGTTCATATATGCAATTGAAAATTTCTTATAAATATTTATTTGACTAAAATTGGACATTCCCGGAAACTCGCGCAAGACCGAAATAATTCGGTCTAAAATGCTTGCACTTTTTTCAACTGCATGCTACACTCATATTATGCTTCACACGGACTTTAGGTATATATCAAAATATGCCTAAACTATTCATGTAAGCACTAAACTCAACAATCAGTACTTACCGACATTGTAGAATGTATAATCCAAGAGTAGATTAGTAAGGGTGGAGGGAAAAATGCGTGTGTGGGCGAAGCCAAGCCACCAGTGTTTATATTTTGATCTCTCAACCAATGGGAAGGCGGCAGAAGTGAACTGTACTTAGCTGAAGAGACTCAGGGAAGGCTTGAGATTGGTTGGAACTAAAGAACGGGAAGCTGGCCGCGCGGGGCACGGAGTATGACACGCCCCCAAAACACGTAATTAAGACCGAATTTTTTCGGCCTCGCGCGACAAAGGTTTGGTATACGAATGCAGATGCAATAAATAAATGTGAGGAGTGGCATGAAAGAATCAAGGAGACGTCTGCAGACATCATAGCATTCACACAAAAGAAACTCATAGGAATGATAATGGGCAAAATCTTTCCACCCGAATATCAGATCCAGAGGAAAGATAGAGGGAGCAGAGGGGGAGGAGGCATTGCATTGCTCATTAAAAACCAATAGGGATTTGAGAAAATGGAAGGAATGGACGAAATTGGCGAAAGAGACTACAAAGTAGGTACAGTTCAGTCTGGAAAACATAAGGTAGTCATTGCAGTGATGTAGAACCAGCCACAGAACTGCAGGAGGTCAAAAGAATATGAAGAGAGCAACAGAACGATGGTGGAGAGGGCAACAGTAGTAGGATGAAAAAACCCAAACTACAAAAAGGGAACTACACAGCCATGAGGAACTTCCTGCAGGAGGTTCGGTCGGAAAGAGAATTCGTAGGAAAATCATTAAACGAGTTGATGGACAAAGTGACAACGAAATGCAAGGAGACAGAGGAATGGTTTGTTCCCAAGGGCAATAGAAAGAATGGGAATACCAGAATGATCTATTGAGTTTAACAAAGGTGTAGGGAGGCAAAAACTAGGTGTGCTAGAGAATGGAAAAAGTACAGAAGACAAAGGACCCATGAAAATATGAAAATAAAGAGATTAGTCGAAGAGCTAGAAACGAATATGCACAGATAAAGAGGGAGGCCCAGCGACAGTATGAAAACGACATAGCATCGAAAGTCAAGTCTGACCCAAAGCTGTTGTATAACCACATCAGGAATAAGAGAAGATTCAAGGACCAGGTAATCAGGCTGAGGAAGGAAGGTGGGGAGCTCACGAGACACGACCTAGAAGTATGTGAGGAGCTCAACATGAGATTTAAGGAAGTATTTACAGTGGAGACAGAAAGGACTCCGGGAAGTCAGAATAGGGGGGTACACTAACAAAGGATATGCCGTTAGGTGTTGAATGAAATACAACCGAGGAGGAGGTGAAGAAGCTGCTAAGCGAACTTGATACCTCAAAGGCGGTGGGATCGGACATCCCTCCATGGATCCTTAGCGAGGGAACAGAGATGCTGTGTGCCACTAACAACTATTTTCAACACATCTACTGAAACTGGGCAAATACCTGAGGTATGGAAGACGGCAAATATAGTCCCCATTTAAAAGAAAGGAGACAGATACGAGGCACTAAACTACAGACCAGTATCACTGACGTGTATAGTATGCAAAGTCATAAGAACATAAGAACAAAATAATGGAGGAACACTGCAGAAGGCCTACTGGCCCATACAATGTAGGTCCTTATCAAACCGACCTCTACCCAAAGCTACCCAAGAATTAACTCCCGTACCCAGCGACACCAATCAAACCCAGCCCCTCCCACTCATAAATTTGTCCAATCTCTTCTTAAAGCTACCCAAGGTTCTAGCCTCTATCACCCTACTGGGAAGATTTGTTCCACGCATCCACAACCATTGTTCCACGCATTCACAACCATTGTTCCACGCATTCACAACCACTGTTCCACGCATTCACATGGAGAAGACTATCACGAGGAGAGTGGTGTAGCGCCTGGAACTGACAGGGAAGGAAAATCCTGTGACAGAAATCTATTGGAGTTTTATGACAAGGTAAGGGTAGTAAGACACGAGAGAGAGGGGTGGGTAGATTGCAATTTGGTATAAACCTTGGTAATAAATACCGACAACTTGGTTTAGAAAGACACGTAAGCAAACACTATAACATATTTATTAGAAAACGTTTCGGTCCTGGGACCTTGATCACTTCAGAAGTGATCAAGGTCCCAGGACCGAAACGTTTTCTAATAAATATGTTATAGTGTTTGCTTACTTGTCTTTCTAAACCAGATTGCAATTTCTTGGACTGCTAGAAGGCCTTCGAAACAGTTCCCCACAAAAGCTAGAGGATCAGGCACACATAACAGGAAGGGCACTGCAATGGATCAGAAAATACCTAACAGGGAGGCAACAACGAGTCATGGTACGTGACGAGGTGTCAGAGTGGGTGCCTGTGACGAGCGGGGTTCCACAGGGGTCAGTCTTAAGACAAGTGCTATTTTTGGTATAAGTGAATGACATGACAGAAGGGATAGATTCAGAAGTGTCCCTGTTTGCAAATGATGTGAAATTAATGAGGAGAATTAAATCTGACGAGGATCAGGCAGGACTACAAAGAGACCTGGACAGGCTGGAAGCCTGGCCCAGCAACTTGCTACTCGAATTTAACCCCGCCAAATGCAAAGTCATGAAGATCGGGAAGAGCAAAGAAGATCGCAGTCAGAGTATAGGCTACGTAGCCAGAGACTGCAAACCTCACTCCAGGAAAAGGATCTTGGGGTGAGTATAATACCAAGTATATTTCCTGAGGTGCACATCAACCAGATAACTGCTGGAGCATATAGGCGTCTGGTAAACCTGAGAATAGCGTTCCGATTCCTCAATAAGGAATCATTCAAGACTCTACACCGTGTACGTCAGGCCCATACTGGAGCACGAAACATCAGCTTGTAACCTACACCTCGTCTAGCACGTCAAAAAATTTGAGAAAGTGAAAAGGTTTGCAAAAAGACTACTTCCAGAGGTAAGAGGAATGTCCTGCAACGAAAGGTTAAGGAAAATCTGCCTGACGACACAAGAGGACAGAATGGTTACTTGAGACATGTTAACGACATAGAAAATACTGCGAGGAATAGATAAGGTGGAAAGAGACAGGATGTTCCAGAGATGGGACACAGAAACAAGGGTTCTCAGTTGGAAGTTTAAGACAGACTCAGATGAGTCAAAGGGATGTTAGGAAGTATTTCTGCAGCCATAAAGTTATCTGGAAGCAGAATAGTCTGGCAAGTGATGTAGTGGACGCAGGAACCATACATAGTTTTAAGACGAGGTATGATACAGCTCATGGAGCAGGGAGAGTACCTAGTAGCGACCAGTGAAGAGGCGGGGCCAGGAGCTGAGTCTCGACCCCTGCAATCACAATTAGGTGAGTACAGTTACATGAGTACACACATACACACTCTCTCAATTAGAAGGGCCTTGGGGATAGTACTGTACTTAGAATATCACCTGAGGCGCACATGAAGTAAAAACCACTGCTGGAAATGCGCGTCTGGTAAATGTAAAAATAGTTTTTAGAAATCTCAGTAAGAAGTCATTCACGACACAATAATTTCCTGTACGTTAGGCCCATATTGGAGTATGCACAGACAAGCACGTCAAGAAAGTGGAAAAAGTGCAGAGGTTTGTAGGAATACTAGTCCCGGAGCCAAGGCGTATGTCCTGTGAGGAGAGGTCAAGCGAACTCAGCCTGATGACACTGAAGAACGGCAAGGCTGGGAGTTACATGACAACGCATACAATACTGAGAGAAATTGATTGGGTGAACAGAGACAGATTGTTTTGATAGAAGGGAAAGAGGAACTCGCGGGCACAGCTGGAAGCTGAAAGCTCAGAAGAGTCACAAGGACGAAACAATTCCAAAGTGTATAAATGACGCAAGCCTACCAGAGGATGTAGGTTACACAAGGAGAGGAAAATGGGAACATACATAAAATACTGAACATGACTCTGAGAACTGTTAAGCATGAGAATTAATTCCCCTACAGAGCAAAGAACATGATAAAATATGAAGCGTGTAAGATCACATTTGTCGCCAAGGCTTTACTGAAAATATAAAACTACGATTATAATATTGATGAACTATTATTACATTGATAAACGTTTGCTAAAGTACAGAATGAACAGAACCTGTAAACGGGAAAGTTAATAAACAAAACTGTCTACTGAAATTAAGATCTGAAATATAAATAATGTGGAAATGCTATTGATAAAAGAGCAGATAAAGGTGAAAACTCATAATGGTAAATTTGTGCAATCTTCCTTCCAATAATCCTACGCATTTTCCTTACAGTATTTGTCCAGCCAGCAATTGACACCAATTGCTCTGGACAACCATTCATTTCCAACTCCTCTCCTTGGCAAAATGCCACATATGACAGGTTTCCCACCCTTCCTCCTAATTATCTCTATTGGTGACCTATACCTGCTAATCAGGTCCTCACTCCTACGTCTGCCAACATCGTTGCCTCCAGCACTGAGACAAATAATAGGATTGCTCCCATTACCTCTCATGATGTCATCCAGACGGCTAACAATATCCTTCATCCCAGCCCCAGGAAAACACACTCTCTGCCTCCTACTCCTATCCTTCAAGCAGAATGCCCTATCCATGTACCTAATCTGGCTATCCCCAACAACAACAATGTTTTTACCTTCCTTGGCGTCGTCCGTCGTGATGCTCCGAGTAGTCGACTCACATTCGCCAGGTAGCATTACACCACTTGTAGAATTCGTCAAGACGTTCTCGATGGTCTTCGTTGGGGTTTCTAGGGATGTCTCACTCACGTCTGCCAATGCTTCTTTGGTGCTCATTGTGGCATTCCCAGTAGAACACTCACATTCGTCAGGTAGCACCGAGAATGGGTTGGAAGTTTCCACGGTAGTCTTCTGGTTTCTCGTTGTTTCTGCCTCTCCAACCGTTTTCTTGATCTTCAGCTTGGTTCCATGTTGCCCGGCCACTGACCAAGCTCCCCTCTTAACCTGGGGACTCACAACAGGAGGATTACTACGAATCCTCTTGTTCTCCTCCGTTAATCGCCGTATCTCCATCTTAGCAACTCTGAGCTCTTCTCTCAGCTGCTGGTAAAGTTGCTCAAGAGAGGGCATCCTGGTTCAGATTCACAGAGAGCACACAAACAGGTCTTCACAGAGCTAAGTACACGTCACCACTCTGATAAGTACACGTCACCACTCTGATAAGTACACGTCACCACTCTGATAAGTACACGTCACCACTGATCTATCGCTGAGGAATGAGATTTAAATACAGGTTTATATAAGATACCATTAATATATTCAAACTTATGTGATACGTATCTCCCGTGGATAACTTTGTTGTTAAAAGCTTGATTATGACAATCCCGAGGTGAAGGGCAATCCCGCTGTAAATTGACAAAGTCATCCTCGGACATAAAATCTGGGAAAATGAATTGACTTACAGTGGGAGAAGAGGTAGGAGAAGCCGAGGTTATGGTCTGAGACCAAGTCAAGACATTGAGAGTGCCGGAGGCAATACCCTTACTTTCACCTGACGAGTGAACAGGTGATCCTGCTACCTCACTATCGAGAGCAGTATCATCTGTTTCCACCCCCAAATGAACCGTATGAGACAATGCAGCTTCCGGTGCGGAATTGTTAAGGGGTTTATTTAACTTGCAAGGAAGAGGAGCTGGAAAACTTAGATCCACGGGTGGTGGCGAAAGATCCGCCTCCGAAGGAAGAATGGCACCTTTAACGTTACCCACTAGTATAGAACAAGTAATTGGGACTAGTACCGCATTAGTCCAACCTGTGAACCATTTACTTTTCAAGTAACGACGTATTGCAGGGAAAGTATTTTCACGACCCAAGTAGTCTGAAAGAAGAGAGGACACACGAGAGGTTTAAAGTTAGGGAACAGTTTGTCCGAGATTACGATGCACGTACATCCAGTGTCACGTAATATGTCTGAGACTTTTATACCATTAACTGTTCCTGAACAGAAGGGTGCTTGGTCATTACAGTCTTTAAAACATCTTCCAACTTTTTCTAAATTCTTGGAAGGACAATCTGGACGTTTATGTCCGATACCACCACACCGATGACATGTTGGTGTAATAGCTGGTGACTTTTTTTCTACTGTAGGCTTCTTAACCTTTGGCTCAGGTGAACCATTGCCCTTAGGGATCGATCCCTTTAGGTCTTTATAGGAATTGTGAGCCTCAGCAACTTCCTCAGCTTTAATAAGGTTACGTTCTCTAATGAATGTTCTTATCTGGTGAGGAAGAGCTGTCAAGAACTGGTCAGCAACCATGAAGTCTCTAAGAGATTCATAACTGTGATCAGTTCCTGAACTCTATCCAAAAGTCGAACAAACGAAAGAGTGTTACCTGTAACTGCTGAAAGTTTTGGCCAGGCTGTAAGGTGGCATACCTGAAATCTTTCCTATAAGAATTTGTGGTCTTTTGGTATGCTTTAAGGATTGCCTTGTTAAGTAGGTTATAATTACATATGATATCCTAAGACAAAGTTGCATAGATATTCAAAGCTGTACCAGAAAATAACATACCTAACCTGGTAGCCCAGGTGTCAGCAGGCCATTCACAGAGGGTAGCAGTATTTTCAAACCTGATAATGTATGAAGTAATGTCTTCACCCTCTGTGAAGGGAGGTAAATTAGGTGCTGGAATATGTGCACTAGCTGTATGATGTTCGATTACTCCTTCCTCTAATTATTGTTGTGTAAAAGTTAACTTTTTATTTTCTAATTCAAGGCGTGATTTCTCTATCTCGCGGTCTTTCTGTCTCTCACAATTCATTCTCTCTAGCTTTTTCCTCAACTTCTCTATCTTTTGCTCTTTCCTCAAGTTCTCTTAACCGAACTTGTTCCTCACATATTTTAGCTTGTTCCTTACGTACTGTAGCTCTCTCCTCACGATCAAGTCTATCACGCTCCTTTTTCTCCCCTCTTTCTCTTTCTAATTCTTTTTCTTGATTTTCTCTTTCAATTCGATCTCTCTCCTTTTTCCCTTCTCTCTCAATTCTCTCTCTCTCCTTTTTCTCCTTTCTCTCAATTCTCTCTCTCTCTCTCTCTCTCTCTCCTTGTTCTCCTCTCTCTCAAGGTTCTCTTTCTCCTTTCTTTCTCTTTCCTGGATCTTGAAGCTAATGAAAGCTTCTATTTTTTTTCCATTATTCCTAACTTACTCCCAGTGTTCATCCAAAACTGGTATTCCTCCATACTTGCAAGAATAACTTAAACTACCAGGGGAAAGTGAAACGGATATATCAAAGAAAACGGAGGGTTCAATTCCTGCTCTGCTCACGCTGTAAATAAATCGTAGGGTTCGGTCCCTGCTTCGATTAAACAGTATGTGTGAATGAAAACGGAGGGTTCTATGCCGGCTCCGACCAAACAGTAAGTAGAATGGGGTCCCTTGACCATCCAATCTTCTCACCAAAAAAATCAAGAGTGTCCTACAACAGTTCCCTTGATATAATAAATAGAGCTCAATGAAACAACTTGTCACTGGAAAACCTCGGGTCCCTAGAGTTTATTCCTCCAAATCGTTTCAAGCTCAAGAATAAAGGTGACAGAATTAACTAGTATATCCTGCCTTGACTTACAATAAATTGAGACTATAACGATCACCAAATCTTTTAAGTACCTGTACTGTAGTCCTACCATAGAGAATGATTACTCATGGCTGATGGTAACCGTCTGTGGTATGCGGCGTTGAAGTTCCAATGGTAGATTCGAGATGGAGTCGAACCTTGATTGAGTCGAGTGATCCTGGCAAGGTTGCCACTGCAAAGATGAGAGGTAGTTGCCTGGGGTTGATTACACTTAGGTATGCAGATAAAATGGTGACTTCCCAGAACTCGGGTAAAGTTCGTCTCCTTCAACACTGTTTCTTTGGTTGCCAGATGACCCGAGCTGACATTCCAAGCTAGAAAGAGACAAAGGTTACCCACTGCCTAAGAAATCACTCTCCATGATAAGTAAAGTATTTAAAAAACATGGTGATTATCTAAAAGCACACATAAATCAAGGCAGAATGAACTAAGTCTTAAAATTGGTTAAAAGTGAAGCTTATAACCAATATATCCACTAGAATAGGAGCAGAGGCTTTTACTTACAGTTGTGCTGGGAGCTGTGAGTCAAGTGATTACCATTTGGTCAGATCCCCACACGTCACCTTTCCGGGTGGAAAAAAAGGGATTTACTGCTACAAGTACATGTACATGGTATACAGTCCTAGCTGACAACAATGACATACTACCATATAGAAAGTCCCTTGTTATACTCCGCATTTCGGGCAAATTAGGTCAGTGTCCCAGGATGCGACCCACACCAGTCGACTAACACCCAGGTACCCATTTTACTGATGGGGAACATAGACAACAGGTGGAAAGAAACACGTCCAATGTTTCTACTCTGGCTGGGAATCGAACCCAGACCCTCGCCGTGTGAAGCGAGAGCGTTAACCACCAGGCCACCAGAGCGGGAGCTAGACTCTGACCCTACCTTAACAAGCAGACTGGCAATCAAACTATCGTCACCATATACTCGCTCGCTACTCCTATCTGTTGAACTTTTCCCTCACATCACAAAATCACTTTTTCTTTATGATCACTAAACGATAGTTTTCTTATCAGTTTGTCGAATAATCATAGCCAATATCACTTCTTCCTTATTATCACTTCTTCCTTGTCATCACTTCTTCCTTATCACCTCTTCCTTATCATCACCTTTTTCTTATTTTCACCTCTTCCTTATCATCGCTTCTTCCTTATCATCACTTCTTCCTTATCATTACTTTCTCCTTATCATTACCTCTTCCTTATCATCACTTCTTCCTTATCATCACTTCTTCCTTATCATCACTTCTTCCTTATCATCATCTCTTCCTTATCATCACTTCTTCCTTATCATCACCTCTTCCTTATCATCACTTCATCCTTATCACTTTTTCCTTATCATCACTTCTTCCTTATCATCACCTCTTCCTTATCATCACTTCATCCTTATCACTTTTTCCTTATCATCACTTCTTCCTTATCATCACCTCTTCCTTATCATCACTTCATCCTTATCACTTTTTCCTTATCATCACTTCTTCCTTATCATCACTTCTTCCTTATCATCATCTCTTCCTTATCATCACTTCTTCCTAATCATCACCTCTTCCTTATCATCACCTTTTTCATATCACTTCTTCCGTATTATCACCTCTTCCCTATTATTACCTCTTCCATATTATCACCTCTTCCCTATTATCACCTCTTCCATATTATCACCTCTTCCATATTATCACGTCTTCCCTATTATCACCTCTTATATATTATCACGTCTACCAGTCATCCCAGGGAAAACTGTTAAGCTCGTATAAATAATTTTTTCATGTCATCCTGGCTGTACATGTGCGATTAAATGGATTAATTCTACCATTAGTTAATTACCTCGGATGCCTTAACAAGCGAGGTAACTACGGCGCGACAAAATAATTACTTATCAGGAAAACAAAGGGATTTCATCCCCAGCGTTAAAATATATATTTAAATTTTTATTCCTCATTCATGTATCGTAGTATTTTTTGCAGTTTTTGAACTACGCACGAAGGTCGCGCGTCTGAGACCAGCGCCAGGGATGGGTAGACGTGGTAGGCCGGGATCGCCACCAATATATTGAATCCAAAATAGTCCATCCCTTTCAATTCTAGCTACCATCACTTCCTAATAACGAATCCTGATAAAAGACGTGAAGCAGTATAAGGAGGATCAGTCCTTCAGCTTAGAATGTGCTCCATTCAGCAGTCTTGATGATGAAACTGAAGCATCTGACCATGGATGCAGACTTATATACTGCAGGTAGGAGAGATGAAGACGAAGTCAAAGGAAGGCAGAGAACACTAGTGGAAGGAAGTCATCAAGCCATTATATTAGCCAAATATAGAGGTCGTAGAAGAATTATCTTGTATTAATGTGGTAGAATTGCCAGCAGTATGCTAAGTATAAGGACACAAGTGCAACTAATGTGACATTTATTGTCACATTAGTTGCATTTGTGTCCTTTTATCTAACAAGAATTATCTTCTTGGCTTAAAAGACTGATCGCCTCGAAGTAATTCTCCACGTCTTCCACAGTTTTTGTAATTAATCTAGGATGAGGGACTGATCACCTTAAACATTTAAGTCATATCTACTGAAGTTTGGACTGATAAAACATTAGTTGGTGAAGCGTCTCCACAATAAAGATGCCCAAGTGTTGCTTGTGTGCCTTATTCATATATATTACAGAATGTATATGTTGAGTTTCCTTCAATCCATATATTAGGAATTAAAGTATTTTTAATTGGTGGCGAACACGTTACATGAAGCTTAGATGACTTTCGTGTAGTCGACAGGATTTAAACTAATAAAACACAGCCTATGACTAGTTATCCTGAAAACAATTCAACGTTCTTTACAAAGGCTTCAGGTAACGAGACTATATCTTCATCTCTCTCTCTCTCTCTCTCTCTCTCTCTCTCTCTCTCTCTCTCTCTCTCTCTCTCTCTCTCTCTCTCTCTCTCTCTCTCTCTCTCTCTCTCTCTCTCTCTCTCTCTCTCTCTCTCGCTCTCTCTCTCTCTCTCTCTCTCTCTCTCTCTCTCTCTCTCTCTCTCTCTCTCTCTCTCTCTCTCTCTCTCTCTCTCTCTCTCTCCCCTCTCCCTTTTTCTCCCACTCTCCCTTTTCATTGTATCAGCCGGATTTTACCATTCACATATCACAAATTAACGTTGGTCTTTCAGTTAGTTGTCTGAGTACACAGTAATTACACAGCCGTCACTCAGGCTCGGTAATGAGTTACCTTAACCTTCACTCATCACAACTCATTGAAAAAAATTTTCTGTTACACTCCAGACAGCAAAAAAAAAAAAAAAAAAAAAGAAAAAGAAAACACACACACATAATAAACCTACATAAAATTTTGCCTTCTTTTAGAAAGTTTTTACTCATTCCACTGCTGTGCAGCCATTGTCTTAAGGAAAGTTGATGACGGTATTTTCGTTTATCTAAATTTGCACCTTTTAAGGGGTGTGATTTATTGCCAGTGAAAGGCTCTTGATCCAGTTAATAGGAGCTGCCATCCGCTTCCTTGGATCAAGCTGAATGCCTTCCTAGATGATGTATGTGCTTTAGGAGGTTCAGCACTTCACCGAAAATGTAATAGTAAAAGTTTGTAAATTACAATAATTTATTAACTCTGCGATACACACACACACACACAGACACACACAGACACAGACACACACACACACACACACACACACACACACTCACACACACACACACACACACACACACACACACACACACACACACACACACACACACACACACACACACAGAAGCTTCAGGACCAGGCAGGGATAACAGGGAAGGCACTACAATGTATCAGGGAATACTTGTCAGGAAGACAGCAGCGAGTAATGGTACGTGGCGAGGTGTCAGAGTGGGCACCTGTGACCAGCGGGGTGCCACAGGGATCAGTCCTAGGACCAGTGCTGTTTCTGGTATTTGTGAACGACATGACGGAAGTAAGACTCCGAAGTGTCCCTGTTTGCAGATGATGTGAAGTTGTTGAGAAGGATTCAATCGGAAGAGGACCTGGCAGAACTACAAAGGAATTTGGACAGACTGCACGCCTGGTCCGGAAACTGGCTCCTGGAGTTCAACCCCACTAAGTGCAAAGTCATGAAGATTGGGGAAGGGCAAAGAAAGCCACAGACGGAGTACAGTCTAGGGGGCCAGAGACTACAAACCTCACTCAAGGAGCAGGATCATGGTGTGAGTATAACACCGGGAACATCTCCTGAGGCGCACATCAACCAAATAACTGCTGCAGCATACGGGCGCCTAGCAAACCTAAGAACAGCATTCCGACATCTAAATAAGGAGTCATTCAGGACCCTGTACACTGTGTACGTTAGGCCCATATTGGAATATGCATCGCCAGTTTGGAATCCTCACCTAGCCAAGTGTGTAAGGAAATTAGAGAACATAAGAACATAAGAAAGAAGGAACACTGCAACAGGCCTACTGACCCATGCGGAGCAGGTCCATCCCCCCCCCCGGATTAGCCTAATGACCCACCCAGTCTGGTTGCCTCCACTCAAGGAAGGAGCACGGCACCAGACCCAGCAGCACAAGCTAGTCCGGTCCAACTCACACCCACCCACACCCATTCATGTATTTATCTAACCTATTTTTAAAACTACACAACGTTTAAGCCTCAATAACTGTACACGGGAGCTTGTTCCACTCATTCACAACTGTATTACCAAACCAGTGCTTTCCTATATAACTCCTGAATCTAAATTTTTCCAACTTGAAACCATTGCTGCGAGTCCTGTCTTGGCTGGAAATTTTCAGCACGCTATTTACATCCCCCTTTATTTACTCCTTTTTTTCATTTATACACCTCGATCATATCTCCCCTAATTCTACGCCTTTCGAGAGAGTGCAGATACAGGGCCCTCATTCTATCCTCATAGGGAAGATTTCTGATACATGGGATCGTGTAACAAGACTAGTCCCGGAGCTAGGTGGTATGTCCTACGAGGAGACGTTAAGGGAAATCGACCTGACGACACTAGAGGACAGGAGAGATAGGGGAGGCAATAACGACATAAAATACTGAGAGGAATTGACAAGGTGGACAGAGAATGTTCCAGAGATGGGACACAGCAACAAGAGGACACAGTTGGAAGTTGAAGGCACAGATGAATCACAGGGATGTTAGGAAGTATTTCTTCAGTCACAGAGTAGTCAGGAAGTGGAACAGTTTGGGAAGCGATGTAGTGGAGGCAGGATCCGTTCATAGCTTTAAGGAGAAATATGATAAAGCTCATAGTTCAGGTAGAGTGACTCAGTAGCGGCCAGTGAAGAGGCGGGGCCAGGAGCTATGAGTAGACTCCTGCAACCACAACTAGGTGAGTACACACAAAACACACACACACACACACACACACACACACACACACACACACACACGCACTTTAAGAAGAGGTATGATAATCTTCTGGTGCAGGGAAAGTGACCCAGTAGCGGCCAGTAAAGAGGTGGGGCCAGGAGCTATGACTCGACCCCTGCAACCACAACTAGATGGGTATATATATATATATATATATATATATATATATATATATATATATATATATATATATATATGTATATATATATGTATATATATATATGTATATATATATATATATAGGACAAGTATATATATTTCGCCAAAATCATTCTGAACCTAACGAAAAAAAATATATTTCACTGTGTTTGTTTAGTATTAAATTACTGTATATATATATATATATATATATATATATATATATATATATGTCGTGCGGAATATGTAAAACTGTTCAATTAGCAATAACTCATTTAAAATTAAGTCCTTTCTAAAATTTTCTCTTATATGTTTAAGATATATTTTTTTCATTAATGTTAATGTAAAAAATTTTAATTTTGCACCAAAAGAATCTTAGAAAACTTACCTAACCTTATTATAACAAGTGCAGTTTATTTTAGCCTAACCCAACTAAATATATTTTAGATTTGTTTACAATAATTTAATACTAAACAAACACAGTGAAAATATATTTTTTTCGTTAGGTTAAGAATGATTTTGGCGAAATTATTGCATACACAAATTTTCACTTGTCTTATATGGCAAGATGAGCGTTGCTATTTAAGCCAAGATCGCAAGTTCTGCCTATTCGGCACGACATATATATATATATATATATATATATATATATATATATATATATATATATATATATATATATATATATATATATATATATATATATATATATATATATATATATATCGTCGTGCCGAATAGGCCTAACTCCCTTTAAAACTGGACTCTTCACAAAACCTTTGTTTGCAATTGAAAGAAATAATTTTGCCAATTTTAATGATGCGAAAAAATATTTTTGGAGCAAATCTAACCGAGAAACCTCCTCTAACTTTTCCTAACTTACTTTTTTTAGTTAAATTCTGCTGTATATATCATGGGTCAGTTTAAAGTTATTTAATATTATTTATATCGATGATATACATTTTTTCGTAAAGGTCAGATTGAATTTCGCAGTTATTCCAAAAACAAATTTTCTCTTTGCGTATTTGGTGCCAGACGGGGTGGTTTGAGTGTCTCAGAAACTGCTACTGATCTCCTGCGATTTTCACACACAACGGTTTACAAACAATGGTGCGACAAACACAAAACATCCATTGAGCAGCAGTTCCGTTAGCGAAAATGCCTCGTTAAAGACAGGTTAGAGAATGGCTAGACTGGTTCAAGCTAATGGGTAGACGACAGTAACTCAAATAACCATGAGTTACGTCAGTGGTATGCAGAAGAACATATTCGAACGAAAACACGTCGATCCTTGAAGTGGATGAGCTACAGCAGCAGAAGACTACAATGTATTACACTCGTGTTAGCTAAGACCGTGATACTGAGGCCACAGTGGGCACAGGGTCACCGAAACTGGACAATTGAAGATTGGGAAAACGTCGCCTGGTCTGACGAGTCACGATTTTTGCCGCAACATGCCGATGCTTGGGTCATAATTTGGTGTCAACTTGAATACATGGATCCCTCCATCTGGTCTGGCACCAACAATCATTCCTCGGTCAATGTCACTTGGATCACATTTTTTACCCATTCCGATATTTGGTCTCAGTAACAACTTCCACGTGATGGGTTGATAAGATATGTGCATTAACGAGCAGATAAACAGGTGTACCAAATAAGGTGACCACTGAATGTTTGTATTTATGTTTATGGGCTTCATACTGTTACACAAATAACTCGCACATAAAAGAGAGAAGCTTACGACGACGTTTCGGTCCGACTTGGACCATTGACAAAGTCACACTAACAGAGGTGGAGCAGGACGGCTATATATAGGCAGCAAGAGGTGGAGGTAGTAGTAGTAGTAGTAGTAGTAGTAGTGGTAATACAAGAATTGTATATAATACCGATAAGATGAAATTAAGACACATGCACAACACCCGGGCATCCCCATCGTAGACGTTTCGCCATCCAGCCAGCCACTGGATGGCGAAACGTCCACAACAAAGACAACCAGACGCCGCACATGTGTCTTAATTTCATCAGTAGTTGTAGTAGTAGTAGAAGAAGAAGAGGTAGTAGTAGTGGTAGTGGTAGAAGTGGGAAATAAGGAAGACGAGCCAGTCAAAAACAAAGGAAGGGGAGCACTGCAAGAGAGCTAGATGCCCACAGAGGGAGAGCAAGCGCACTGAGGTGCGTGAAAGGGAAGTGGTGAAATGAAGAAGGAACAGAAACACGAGACAGGAGAGAGAAAGACAACCCAGAGGAGAAAAGGAAAGAGGAAAGAGGAAGAGGAAGAAGAAAACGAAAGAAAAAATGAGGATTCAGGTTAAGTCACGGGTGTTCTGAAGTTTGGAGCATTTTACAATGTAGTGGGAGAGGAAGGCATCTACAGAGACGAAGCCAGGGCTAAGGTTCATACAAGGAAAGTTGTGTATTAGAGAGGATTCAACTAGACGGCGACTGTTCGAGTTGGAAGTAGGGAAGACAGTTTTAGCAGAAGACCAGTCAATAGGATGGCTATGATCTCTGACGTGACAGAAAAGAGCATTGTTAGTGTCGGCAAGCCTAACACTATTTTTGTGCTCCCTAAGTCTGTCAGAAAGAGATCGACCAGTTTCTCCGAAGTATTGAAGAGGACAGGAGGAGCAAGAAATAGAGTAGACACCAGGAACATCTGTAGAGGGAGGAGAGGTATGAACGAGATTAGTGCGAAGAGTGTTAGTCTGGCGGAAGGTAAGCTTGATGTCTAAGGGACGGAGAGAATTGTTGAGATTAGAAAGACCGGAAATGTAGGGAAGGCAGAGGATAGAAGAGTTCCCATGAGTAGAGAGTTTGGGAGAGAAGAAATTGCGTTTAGCACGTGAGAGGGCAGAGTCTATGAAATGGGAAGGGTAGCCAAGACGGGAGAACGAATTATGAAGAGTGGAAATTTCTGCTGGAAGGAACTGAGGATCACAGATGCGGAGGGCACGGAGAAAGAGGGAGATAAGAACACTTTTCTTGACAGGGGAAGCATGATAGGAAAAGTAGTGAATGTACATGCCACTGTGCATAGGTTTACGGTAAACGGAAAAGGAAAAACCTGTATCTGAGAGGTGGACATGGACATCAAGGAAAGGAAGCAAGGAATTAGATTCCCATTCAGCTTTAAACTTAATGGAAGGGGCGGAGATTATTAAGAGCTTCAAGAAAAGGTTGGAAGAGACTGGAGTCATGAGGCCACAGAGCAAAGATGTCATCCACATAGCGGAGCCAGAGTGAAGGTTGCACATCGATGGTAGGAAGAAGAACAGTCTCGAAGTATTCCATGTAAAGATTAGCAAGGACAGGAGAGAGAGGAGAGCCCATAGCGACACCGAAGGTTTGAGAATAATATTTCCCTTGGAAGGAAAAGGAGTTAGAGACCACACAGAGGCGGATCAGATCAAGAAAGACATCAGTGGGGATAGGGAGATGAAGAAACCCTTCATGGGCCTTCTCTCTAAGGAAATCAAGGACATCATCAAGAGGGACATTGGTGAAGAGGGACTCAACGTCAAGACTAAGCATCTTACAGGTTGGGAGAGAGCGAACCCGTTCAGTGAAGTCTTGAGAGTGACGGAGGTGGGCAGGAGAAAAAGTACCAAGAAAGGGAGTGAGGGTTTTGGCCAGCCAAGAAGCAAGAGAATAAGAGACAGAACCTCTAGAGGATATGATAGGACGAAGAGGAATATCAGGTTTATGAGTTTTGGGAAGGCCATAGAAATAGGGAAGAGAGGGACAGATGACACGAAACCGTTGAACAAGGTCAAAGTCAGGAGGACAGAGGTCCGAGAGAGTCCTTAGTTTTTTGTTGAAAGTTCTCTTGATACGATCAAGAGGGTTGGATTCGAGAGGAGTGTAGGTGCGTGAGTCAGAGAGCAAGACATCAGCTTTACGGAGGTAATCCTCGCGATCAAGGATAACTACCGAATTACCTTTGTCAGAAGATAGTATGACAATGTTAGTGTTGGATTTAAGAGAAGAAAGGGCAAGTTGGTAACGGCGTGGAAGGTGGTGATTCTTGGAAAACAGACTAACAAGAGCAGGAAGGAGAGCACCACGAAAAGTGGACAAGTCAGGAAGATTACGGAAGCGAAATTGACGAAAGGAATCAAAAGAGCTAATCAGGGAAATACCAGCGCGAGGAGTAGGCGAAGTGGCAAAGGAAAGACCAAAACCAAGAAGTTCAAGCTCATATTGAGAGAGTGAGACATCGCAAGATTGGGACCCGTGCCAGGACTATGGTCTTGGCGAACATACACACCTCTGTTAGTGTGACTTTGTCAATGGTCCAAGTCGGACCGAAACGTCGTCGTAAGCTTCTCTCTTTTATGTGCGGGTTATTTGTGTATCGTTCCAGTCACGGTATTGTGCCTTTTTGTTATTTATTCATACTGTTGTTGCGTATTCGAGGCTCTTTCTTACTTATATAACGAATATGCTCCTTTTGGTTGTAAATGGTATAAGATTTTACAAGCTATCAGTAATAGCGTGTATTCTTAACGAATTGTCCTCCCCTATTGTACCTGGTGGAAAGTATTCTAAGCTCCTCCTTACATTTTTTTTATTAGTTATTATCCTCTTAGGCATTATCGTACTCAGCTGTGAAGATATTTTCAGAGTTGGCTTTGAACAATTCCTGATTCACGTGTCCTAAGTTACCTCCATGAGATAAAAAAAAATATTTCTAGATGTGTCTATGGCACATTCTCGTCTTCAGTTTCCAAATATATTCCTTTGTCCCTCTTCCGTGCATTTAAAATATTGTCCTTATCTGTGCAGTCAATATCAATGAATGTTTTGGATCCAAATGATGTGCTGCCGACAACAGTGAATAAATACACGTTGCTAAACAAGTTATTATTGGTACAACGTTCTTTGTAGATACTATCATTATTGTATTCACGGAAGCGCTAAATCAGTGTGGTGGGTCATTTAATGTAGGGAGTGATAGAAGCTCGGTCCTCTGTCTACGTAACACGAGACAGACGCGTTACCATTCAGTCTAAAAGTATCTCCATCTGTGTTCAGCTTTATCAAGTCGGCAACAATAATTTGTTCTGTAACGTGTGTGTCATTCATTGGGTATTGTGTACATAGTGATCATGTCACCTCTGGCTCTTTCGTTTACGAAGGTCGTAGGTTAGTCCTCTCATCTCGGATTCTGTGTTAAATGTAAACCCCTGGAATCTTTTTAATTTTAACACTTGTTCGATCACTTGTTCCATGCTGGCGTCTTATACCATGTGATGTTTCTGACGGTAGATCTTCAGTTCGCCTGTGTTTGGAAAGCCCCCAAGGTTATTTTGTTCATACGCACATCTGGTGATATGCTCAGTATTATGCTCACGCCGTCATCCTTTTCATTGTTGCATATACAGCAGCAATGCCACTAGAGATAAGTATGAAAACACGAGTATTAGGCAAAGTTTTTTTTTTGTGTGTGTGGCGGTAGGAGGCGTTATGGGTGAATTATTGCATACGTAATTTTAGTTGACAGAGTAAAGCTACTGAATCAACGTCCATCATTTCACATAATATGTACTATCAATTACTGTTTATTTTATTGTTGGCAAAATCAACGAATTAACGCATCTAAATCACTTTAGCGCCAGCATAATTCATTGGCAAAATGCATCAAAACGTTTCATCCTGTGCATTCACTAATTAATGAGGTTAGTAATTATACAACATATCATTGTTCATATTTCAGAGCATTGATTTTAAAATGCTGATGAAAAGTGATAAACATTTAAAAAAAAAACACTTGAAATTGTGAAACTTTGCTGTAAAAACTTTGTTCTTGGATATCAAAAATATTCCATTGAATATGTGCTGTGAACAATGATGAAAGATATGCTGTTAAAAGAGCACTGTATATTTCGGTCTCAGTAAAGGACCCTCTTCTTGCAGATCACTTGATGCTGGCCTCCGACTGAGGCCAAGATATAAAGAGATGCATGTTTTGAAATTTTCAGACATAGGGGAGTAGAATTTAATATTGTTTTGAATTAATCTCGAGAAAGCTCGTTAAAAACTAATGACCTAGTTCTCTTCCCACATAAATATACCATCTCAGTGTATATATATATATATATATATATATATATATATATATATATATATATATATAAATATATATATATATATATATATATATGCAATAAGATCACAGTAAACAGGTGATTTCAAAATATGCAAAACAACCACTCTGAAAGAATAGAGAAATTCCAAGCGATTTCGTGACTATTCACATTATAAAGTTCCTTGATAATGTGAGTAGTCCCGAAATCGCTTGGAATTTCTCTATTTTTTCACAGTGGTTGTTTTGCTTATATATATGTATATATATATATATATATATATATATATATATATATATATATATATATATATATATATATATATATATATAGAGAGAGAGAGAGAGAGAGAGAGAGAGAGAGAGAGAGAGAGAGAGAGAGAGAGAGAGAGAGAGACAGACAGACAGACAGAGGGGTACCACCTCTAGAACTTTACTGGGGACCCTCATCCTCAGAGAAGACAATAAACGTACCTCAGGGAAAACTCAAGGTTCTCCCCGGAGCTGCTTGAATAATTACTAAAAATAATAAGAAGAAGAAAATTGTCAAAGTGGGATGTTGTGCGAATGAAAAGAAAGAGATGATTGTGGATGTTATGAATGAGAAGAAGCATATATGTGAACAGTATTTAGATACAGTTATTGAATCTTTTATTGCATTTGTGGATTTAGAAAAGGCATATGATAGAGTGGATAGGGGAGCAATGTGGCAGATGTTGCAAGTATATGGAATAGGTGGTAAGTTACTAAATACTGTAAAGTGTTTTTATGAGGATAGTGAGGCTCAGGTTAGGGTGTGTAGAAGAGAGGGAGACTACTTCCCGGTAAAAGTAGATCTTAGACAGGGATGTGTAATGTCACCATGGTTGTTTAATATATTTATAGATGGGGTCGTAAAAGAAGTAAATGCTAGGGTGTTCAGGACAGGGGTGGGATTAAATTATGGGGAATTAAATACAAAATGGGAAGTGACACAGTTACTTTTTGCTGATGATACTGTGCTTATGGGAGATTCTAAAGAAAAATTGCAAAGGTTAGTGGACGAATTTGGGATTGTGTGTAAAGGTAGAAAGTTGAAAGTGAACATAGAAAAGTGTAAGGTGATGAGAGTAGCAAATGATTTAGATAAAGAAAAATTGGATATCAAATTGGGGAGGAGGAGTATGGAAGACGTGAATGTTTTCAGATATTTGGGAGTTGACGTGTCAGCAGATGGATTTATTAAGGATGAGGTTAATCATAGAATTGATGAAGGAAAAAAGGTGAGTGGCTGTGGAGCTTGGGTTGTAAATGCTGCAGCGAGGAGGCGGTTGGATGCAGTGGAGATGTCCTGGTGTAAATATTATGCAGAAAATTCGGAGTGTGGAAATTAGGAGATGGTATGGAGTTAATAAAAGTATTAGTCAGAGGGTTGAAGAGGGGTTGTTGAGGTGGTTTGGTCATTTAGAGAGAATGGATCAAAGTAGAATGACATGAAGAGCATATAAATCTGTAGGGGAAGGAAGGCGGGGTAGGGGTCGTCCTCACTCCTACAATATGTTATTCCTCCTTGCCCTATACACGAAATCACAGCTTCCCTATCTTCATCAACATTTAACAATTCCTCAAAATATTCCCTCCATCTTCCCAATACCTCTAACTCTCCATTTAATAACTCTCCTCTCCTATTTTTAACTGACAAATCCATTTGTTCTCTAGGCTTCCTTAACTTGTTAATCTCACTCCAAAACTTTTTCTTATTTTCAACAAAATTTGTTGATAACTCACCCACTCTCTCATTTGCTCTCTTTTTACATTGCTTCACCACTCTCTTAACCTCTCTCTTTTTCTCCATATACTCTTCCCTCCTTGCATCACTTCTACTTTGTAAAAACTTCTCATATGCTAACTTTTTCTCCCTTACTACTCTCTTTACATCATTCCACCAATCGCTCCTCTTCCCTCCCGCACCCACTTTCCTGTAACCACAAACTTCTGCTGAGCACTCTAACACTACATTTTTAAACCTACCCCATACCTCTTCGACCCCATTGCCTATGCTCTCATTAGCCCATCTATCCTCCAATAGCTGTTTATATCTTACCCTAACTGCCTCCTCTTTTAGTTTATAAACCTTCACCTCTCTCTTCCCTGATGCTTCTATTCTCCTTGTATCCCATCTACCTTTTACTCTCAGTGTAGCTACAACTAGAAAGTGATCTGATATATCTGTGGCCCCTCTATAAACATGTACATCCTAAAGTCTACTCAACAGTCTTTTATCTACCAATACATAATCCAACAAACTACTGTCATTTCGCCCTACATCATATCTTGTATACTTATTTATCCTCTTTTTCTTAAAATATGTATTACCTATAACTAAACCCCTTTCTATACAAAGTTCAATCAAAGGGCTCCCATTATCATTTACACCTGGCACCCCAAACTTACCTACCACACCCTCTCTAAAAGTTTCTCCTACTTTAGCATTCAGGTCCCCTACCACAATTACTCTCTCACTTGGTTCAAAGGCTCCTATACATTCACTTAACATCTCCCAAAATCTCTCTCTCTCTCCTCTGCATTTCTCTCTTCTCCAGGTGCATACACGCTTATTATGACCCACTTCTCGCATCCAACCTTTACTTTAATCCACATAATTCTTGCATTTACACATTCATATTCTCTTTTCTCCTTCCATAACTGAGCATTTAACATTACTGCTACCCCTTCCTTTGCTCTAACTCTCTCAGATACTCCAGATTTAATCCCATTTATTTCCCTCCACCGAAACTCCCCTACCCCCTTCAGCTTTTTTTCGCTTAGGGCCAGGACATCCAACTTCTTTTCATTCATAACATCAGCAATCATCTGTTTCTTGTCATCCGCACTACATCCACGCACATTCAAGCATCCCAGTTTTATAAAGTTTTTCTTCTTCTCTTTTTTAGTAATTGTATACAGGAGAAGGGGTTACTAGCCCATTGCTCCCGGCATTTTAGTCGCCTCATACGACACGCATGGCTTAAGGAGGAAAGATTCTTTTCCACTTCCCCATGGAAAATAGAAGAAATAAAGAAGAACAAGAGCTATGTAGAAAAAGGAGAAAAACCTAGATGTATGTATATATATATATGCATGTGCATGTCTGTGAAGTGTGACCAAAGTGTATGTTGGAGTAGCAAGATATCCCTGTTATCTAGCGTGTTTATGAGACAGAAAAAGACACCAGCAATCCTACCGTCATGCAAAACAGTTACAGGTTTCTGTTTCACAGTCATCTGGCAGGACGGTAGTACTTCCCTGGGTGGTTGCTGTCTACCATCCTACTACCTATACATATATATACATATATATATTTATATATATATATATAAATATATATATATATATATATATATATATATATATATATATATATATATATATATATATATATACATATATATATATATATATATATATATATATATATATATATATATATATATATATATATATATATATATATATATATATATATATAAGTATATATATATATATATATATATATATATAAGTATATATATATATATATATATATATATATATATATATATATATATATATATATATATATATATATATATATATATATATATATATATATCAGAGCCCAGATTAGCAAAAAAATAGAAGAGGCTGCAGCAATACTGAAATCAACTCATCTCGGTTTGGTGTTCAAAAGGCAGCTGGCCTGTGCAGCACGAGTATACATCAACATGTCAGATGAAAAAACCTTGATTAAATTGGACTCTGGCAACGCTTTCAACTTAGTCAGAAGGGATACTTCCCTTCCCTCTATCCCTTCATAGAATCGTGTTATAGTGTGACTTCTAAACTATTGTTTGGGGACAAAGAAACTGACTCGTGTGAGGGTGTGCAACAGAGAGACCCTCTTGCTCCCTTCCTTTTCTATCAAGGACGTCACAGAAGCGCTCAACAGTGATCTCAATATCTGGTTCTTGGATGACATTAGAGGAGATCAGAAAAACTGAAGACATGGGAGAGAGCCTGGGCCTGTCTTTAAACCCCACCAAATGTGAAATAGTTTCGACCAATTGACAGATGATCCAGAATATTAGAGTTGTTTTACCAGGAGCAAGAGCCATTGATCCAGCCAAAACCACTCTTCTTGGTGCTCCTCTTGGGCCCAGTGCCATCGATCTGATCCTAGAAAAGAAAATCTCAAACCTCAGGACGATGGAAGGCAGGATGAAAGACATCGGTACACATGATGCCTTCTACCTACTCCCCAGGTGCCAGTCAGTCCAAAAACTTACGTACGTCCTGAAAACAACGGTGTGGGAGAGTGCAGACAGTGTACACATGTCAGTGTGTAAGTGGGATCGCGACATGGAGTTCGATGTGAGATGTGCGTGCTGTTGCATTATATATGAATTTACATTTTACAGTGTGATGAGCTGATATGTTGGTTGTATGCCTATGGGTTTATGTTTGATACAGAAGATTGTTTATTTGTTTGGTATATGTGCATGTGTTTGTGTGTACTCACCTAGTTGTGGTTGCAGGGGTCAAGTGTGTGTGTGTGTGTGTGTGTGTGTGTACTCACCTATTTGTGATTGCAGAGGTAGAGTCATTGCTCCTGGCATAGCCTCTTCACTGGCTGCTTCCAGGTTACTCTTCCTGCTTCATGAGTTTTGCATACCTCTAGGTATGGATCCTGCCTCCACTACATCATTTCCCAGACTATTCCACTTCCTGACAACTCTGACTGAAGAAATGCTTCCTAACATCCCTGTGATTCATCTGAGTCTTCAATTTTCAACTGTAACTCCTTGTCGCTGTGTCCCATCTCTGGAATATCCTGTCTCTGTCCACCTTGTTGATTCCTCTCAGTATTTTATATGTCGTTATTATAAACCCCATATCTCTCCTGTCCTTCAATGTCGTCAGGTCGATTTCCCGTAACCTCTCCTCGTAGGACATGCACCCTTAGCACTGGGACTAGTCTTGTTGCAAAACTTTGCACTTTCTCTAGCTTTCTTTCATGCTTGGCTAGGTGTAAATTCCAAACTGGTGCTACATACTCCAATATAGGCCTAACGACCACGTTGTACAGGGTCCTGAACGATTCCTTACTGAGATGTCGGAATGCTGTTCTTAGGTTTGCTAGGCGCCCGTATGCTGCAACAGTTATTTAGTTGATGTGCGCCTCAGGACATATGCCCGGTGTTATACTCACCCCAAGATCCTTTTCTTTAAGTGAGGTTTGTAGTCTCTGGCCCCCTAGACCGTACTTCATTTGGGGTCATCTTTGCCCTTCCCCAATCTTCATGAGGTTGAACTCCAGAAACCAATTTCTGGACCAGGCCTGCAGCCTGTCTAGATCCCTTTGTAGTTCTGCCTGATCCTTGTCTGATTGAATTTTTCTCATTAACATCACATCATCTGTAAACAGGGGCACTTCTGAGTCTATTCCTTCTGTCATGTTGTTCACAAATATCAGAAACAGCACCGGTCCTAGGACTGACCCCTGTGGAACCTCGCTCGTCACAGGCGCCCACTCTTACAACTCGTTATGTACCATGACTCGCTGTTGTCTTCTTGACAGGTATTCCCTGATCCATTGCAGTGCTTTTCCAGTTACCCATGCCTCGTCTTCCAGCTTTTGCACTAATCTCTTGTGTGGAACTGTGTCAAATGCCTTCTTGCAGTCCAAGAAAACGCAATCTATCCACCCCACTCTCTTTTCTCTTACTGCTGTCACCTTGTGATAGAACTCCAGCAGGTGTGTGACGCAGAATTTCCAGTCCCTGAAACCGTGCTGTCTGTCGCTGATAAGTTCACTCCTTTCTAAGTGCTCCACCACTCTTCTCTTGATAATCATCTCCATGACACTGGTCTGTAGTTTAATGCTTCGTGTTTGTCACTTTTTTTTAAAAATTGGGACTACATTTGCTGTCTTCCATACCTTAGACTGTCGTCCTGTTTCGATAGATGTGTTGACGATTGTTGTTAGTAGTCAGTGGTACACATAGCGCCTCTGCTCCCTCTCTCAGGATCCATAGAGAGATGTTATCCGGCCCCATCACTTTTGAGGTATCTAGCTCGCTTAGTAGATTCTTCAGGTCTTACTCGGTTGTAAGTACTGTGTCCAACAGTTGTTAGTGTACCCCACCTCTCTGTCTTTCTGGAGTCCTTTTTGTCTCCTTCCTTCCTTCCTCTGCCGGATTACCTGATCCTTGACTATTGTTTTCCTCTTGATGTGGCTTTAAAACAGCTTCGGGTCAGATTTGGCTTTTTTCTGCTATGTCATTTTCTCATTGTCGTTGGGCCTCCCTTCTTACCTGTGCATATTCATTTCTGGCTCTATGACTGCTCTCCTTATTCTCCTGGGTCCTTTGCCTTTTGAACTTCTTCCATTCTCTAGCACACTTGGTTTAGGCCACTCTACACCTCTAGGTGAACCAAGGGCTCCTTCTGGCTTTCTCGTTATTTCTGTTACCCTTAGGTACAAACCTCCTTAGCTTCCTTGCATATTGCTGTCACATATTCCATCATCTCGTTTACTGACCTCCCTGCGAGTTTTCTATCCTATTGAACCCAGTGTAGGAAATTCTTCATGCCTGTGGAGTCCCCTCTCTTGTAGTTTGGCTTCATTCGTCCTTCCCCTCCTGCTTCCTTCTCCACCTGTAGCTGTATGCATTCGAAGCTCAGAACCACATGGTCACTGGCTGCGAGGGGTCTTTCATATGTGATGTCCTCAGTATCTGCACTACTCAAGGTGAATACTAGGTCCAGTCTTGCTGGTTCATTCTCTCCTCTCTCTAGTAGTGTCCCTTACAAGTTGCTACATGAGGTTTTCCAGTACCACCTCCATCATCTTAGCCCTCCGCGTTTCTGGGCCCCCACGTGGCTCCAGGTTCTCCCAGTCGATTTCCTTGTGTTTGAAGTCTCCCAAAATCAGCAGCTTTGCCCTGCTCCCATGAACCCTTCTGACCACTTCAGCCAGTGTTTCAACCATCGCTCTATTACTCTCATCATACTCTTACATTAGCCTCCTGTTAGTGGGTATTACAGCACTGCAATTACCACCTTGGGACCTCCAGACTGAAGTGTTCCTATTATATGAAGTTTCTTGCTTCTCTTCTGTCTCCTCTTTCCAGCTCATCAAAATCCCATTGGTTTTTGATGAGCAGTGCCACTCTTCCACCCCCTCTGCTCCCTCTGTATTTCCTCAGGATCTGATATCGGTTGGAAAGATGGCATCTGTTATCATTCCTGTGAGATTGGTTTCTGTG
>NC_091299.1:37195722-37295722 GCF_038502225.1 Cherax quadricarinatus | reverse complement strand
ACTGAAAATAATTACCCCTTCAGCTATCATTTGATATTACTATAACCCTTCACCCGACTAAAAGATATATATATATATATATATATATATATATATATATATATATATATATATATATATATATATATATATATATATATATATATATATATATATATATATATATATGGTAGGGGGTGTGTGGACCAGGTGTTTACAGTGAAACATATAAGTGAACAGTATTTAGATAAGGCTAAAGAGGTCTTTGTGGCATTTATGGATTTGGAAAAGGCGTATGACAGGGTGGATAGGGGGGCAATGTGGCAGATGTTGCAAGTGTATGGTGTAGGAGGTAGGTTACTGAAAGCAGTGAAGAGTTTTTACGAGGATAGTGAGGCTCAAGTTAGAGTATGTAGGAAAGAGGGAAATTTTTTCCCAGTAAAAGTAGGCCTTAGACAAGGATGTGTGATGTCACCGTGGTTGTTTAATATATTTATAGATGGGGTTGTAAGAGAAGTAAATGCGAGGGTCTTGGCAAGAGGCGTGGAGTTAAAAGATAAAGAATCACACACAAAGTGGGAGTTGTCACAGCTGCTCTTTGCTGATGACACTGTGCTCTTGGGAGATTCTGAAGAGAAGTTGCAGAGATTGGTGGATGAATTTGGTAGTGTGTGCAAAAGAAGAAAATTAAAGGTGAATACAGGAAAGAGTAAGGTTATGAGGATAACAAAAAGATTAGGTGATGAAAGATTGAATATCAGATTGGAGGGAGAGAGTATGGAGGAGGTGAACGTATTCAGATATTTGGGAGTGGACGTGTCAGCGGATGGGTCTATGAAAGATGAGGTGAATCATAGAATTGATGAGGGAAAAAGAGTGAGTGGTGCACTTAGGAGTCTGTGGAGACAAAGAACTTTGTCCTTGGAGGCAAAGAGGGGAATGTATGAGAGTATAGTTTTACCAACGCTCTTATATGGGTGTGAAGCGTGGGTGATGAATGTTGCAGCGAGGAGAAGGCTAGAGGCAGTGGAGATGTCATGTCTGAGGGCAATGTGTGGTGTGAATATAATGCAGAGAATTCGTAGTTTGGAAGTTAGGAGGAGGTGCGGGATTACCAAAACTGTTGTCCAGAGGGCTGAGGAAGGGTTGTTGAGGTGGTTCGGACATGTAGAGAGAATGGAGCGAAACAGAATGACTTCAAGAGTGTATCAGTCTGTAGTGGAAGGAAGGCGGGGTAGGGGTCGGCCTAGGAAAGGTTGGAGAGAGGGGGTAAAGGAGGTTTTGTGTGCGAGGGGCTTGGACTTCCAGCAGGTATGCATGAGCGTGTTTGATAGGAGTGAATGGAGACAAATGGTTTTTAATACTTGACGTGCTGTTGGAGTGTGAGCAAAGTAACATTTATGAAGGGGTTCAGGGAAACCGGCAGGCCGGACTTGAGTCCTGG
Source organism: Cherax quadricarinatus (assembly GCF_038502225.1). Classification (NCBI taxonomy): domain Eukaryota; kingdom Metazoa; phylum Arthropoda; class Malacostraca; order Decapoda; family Parastacidae; genus Cherax; species Cherax quadricarinatus. The sequence continues at coordinate 37,294,299 of NC_091299.1, read as the reverse complement.
AGATGGGAAGTACAGTGCCTGCACTCTGAAGGAGGGGTGTTAAGGTTGCAGTTTAAAAACTGTAGTGTAAAGCACCCTTCTGGCAAGACAGTGATGGAGTGAATGATGGTGAAAGTTTTTCTTTTTCGGGCCACCCTGCCTTGGTGGGAATCGGCCAGTGTGATAATAATAAAATATATATATATATATATATATATATATATATATATATATATATACATATATATATTTATTATCACACTGGCCGATTCCCACCAAGGCAGGGTGGCCCGAAAAAGAAAAACTTTCACCATCATTCACTCCATCACTGTCTTGCCAGAAGGGTGCTTTACACTACAGTTTTTAAACTGCAACATTAACACCCCTCCTTCAGAGTGCAGGCACTGTACTTCCCATCTCCAGGACTCAAGTCCGGCCTGTCGGTTTCCCTGAATCCCTTCATAAATGTTACTTTGCTCACACTCCAACAGCACGTCAAGTATTAAAAACCATTTGTCTCCATTCACTCCTATCAAACACGCTCACGCATACCTGCTGGAAGTCCAAGCCCCTCGCACACAAAACCTCCTTTACCCCCTCTCTCCAACCTTTCCTAGGCCGACCCCTACCCCGCCTTCCTTCCACTACAGACAGATACACTCTTGAAGTCATTCTGTTTCGCTCCATTCTCTCTACATGTCCGAACCACCTCAACAACCCTTCCTCAGCCCTCTGGACAACAGTTTTGGTAATCCCGCACCTCCTCCTAACTTCCAAACTACGAATTCTCTGCATTATATTCACACCACACATTGCCCTCAGACATGACATCTCCACTGCCTCCAGCCTTCTCCTCGCTGCAACATTCATCACCCATGCTTCACACCCATATAAGAGCATTGGTAAAACTATACTCTCATACATTCCCCTCTTTGCCTCCAAGGACAAAGTTCTTTGTCTCCACAGACTCCTAAGTGCACCACTCACTCTTTTTCCCTCATCAATTCTATGATTCACCTCATCTTTCATAGACCCATCCGCTGACACGTCCACTCCCAAATATCTGAATACATTCACCTCCTCCATACTCTCTCCCTCCAATCTGATATTCAATCTTTCATCACCTAATCTTTTTGTTATCCTCATAACCTTACTCTTTCCTGTATTCACCTTTAATTTTCTTCTTTTGCACACCCTACCAAATTCATCCACCAATCTCTGCAACTTCTCTTCAGAATCTCCCAAGAGCACAGTGTCATCAGCAAAGAGCAGCTGTGACAACTCCCACTTTGTGTGTGATTCTTTATCTTTTAACTCCACGCCTCTTGCCAAGACCCTCACATTTACTTCTCTTACAACCCCATCTATAAATATATTAAACAACCACGGTGACATCACACATCCTTGTCTAAGGCCTACTTTTACTGGGAAATAATTTCCCTCTTTCCTACATACTCTAACTTGAGCCTCACTATCCTCGTAAAAACTTCACTGCTTTCAGTAACCCACCTCCTACACCATACACTTGCAACATCTGCCACATTGCCCCCCTATCCACCCTGTCATACGCCTTTTCCAAATCCATAAATGCCACAAAGACCTCTTTAGCCTTATCTAAATACTGTTCACTTATATGTTTCACTGTAAACACCTGGTCCACACACCCCCTACCTTTCCTAAAGCCTCCTTGTTCATTTGCTATCCTATTCTCCGTCTTACTCTTAATTCTTTCAATAATAACTCTACCATACACTTTACCAGGTATACTCAGCAGACTTATCCCCCTATAATTTTTGCACTCTCTTTTATCCCCTTTGCCTTTATACAAAGGAACTATGCATGCTCTCTGCCAATCCCTAGGTACCTTACCCTCTTCCATACATTTATTAAATAATTGCACCAACTACTCCAAAACTATATCCCCACCTGCTTTTAACATTTCTATCTTTATCCCATCAATCCCGGCTGCCTTACCCCCTTTCATTTTACCTACTGCCTCACGAACTTCCCCCACACTCACAACTGACTCTTCCTGACTCCTACAAGATGTTATTCCTCCTTGCCCTATACACGAAATCACAGCTTCCCTATCTTCATCAACATTTAACAATTCCTCAAAATATTCCCTCCATCTTCCCAATACCTCTAACTCTCCATTTAATAACTCTCCTCTCCTATTTTTAACTGACAAATCCATTTGTTCTCTAGGCTTTCTTAACTTGTTAATCTCACTCCAAAACTTTTTCTTATTTTCAACAAAATTTGTTGATAACATCTCACCCACTATCTCATTTGCTCTCTTTTTGCATTGCTTCACCACTCTCTTAACCTCTCTCTTTTTCTCCATATACTCTTCCCTCCTTGCATCACTTCTACTTTGTAAAAACTTCTCATATGCTAACTTTTTCTCCCTTACTACTCTCTTTACATCATCATTCCACCAATCGCTCCTCTTCCCTCCCGCACCCACTTTCCTGTAACCACAAACTTCTGCTGAACACTCTAACACTACATTTTTAAACCTACCCCATACCTCTTCGACCCCATTGCCTATGCTCTCATTAGCCCATCTATCCTCCAATAGCTGTTTATATCTTACCCTAACTGCCTCCTCTTTTAGTTTATAAACCTTCACCTCTCTCTTCCCTGATGCTTCTATTCTCCTTGTATCCCATCTACCTTTTACTCTCAGTGTAGCTACAACTAGAAAGTGATCTGATATATCTGTGGCCCCTCTATAAACATGTACATCCTGAAGTCTACTCAACAGTCTTTTATCTACCAATACATAATCCAACAAACTACTGTCATTTCGCCCTACATCATATCTTGTATACTTATTTATCCTCTTTTTCTTAAAATATGTATTACCTATAACTAAACCCCTTTCTATACAAAGTTCAATCAAAGGGCTCCCATTATCATTTACACCTGGCACCCCAAACTTACCTACCACACCCTCTCTAAAAGTTTCTCCTACTTTAGCATTCAGGTCCCCTACCACAATTACTCTCTCACTTGGTTCAAAGGCTCCTATACATTCACTTAACATCTCCCAAAATCTCTCTCTCTCCTCTGCATTCCTCTCTTCTCCAGGTGCATACACGCTTATTATGACCCACTTCTCGCATCCAACCTTTACTTTAATCCACATAATTCTTGAATTTACACATTCATATTCTCTTTTCTCCTTCCATAACTGATCATTTAACATAACTGCTACCCCTTCCTTTGCTCTAACTCTCTCAGATACTCCAGATTTAATCCCATTTATTTCCCCCCACTGAAACTCTCCTACCCCCTTCAGCTTTGTTTCGCTTAGGGCCAGGACATCCAACTTCTTTTCATTCATAACATCAGCAATCATCTGTTTCTTGTCATCCGCACTACATCCACGCACATTTAAGCATCCCAGTTTTATAAAGTTTTTCTTCTTCTCTTTTTTAGTAAGTGTCTACAGGAGAAGGGGTTAATAGTCCATTGCTCCCGGCATTTTAGTCACCTCATACGACACACATGGCTTACGGAGGAAAGATTCTTTTCCACTTCCCCATGGACAATAGAATAAATAAAGAAGAACAAAAACTATTTAGAAAAAGGAGAAAAACCTAGATGTATGTATATATATATGCATGTGCGTGTCTGTGAAGTGTGACCAAAGTGTAAGTAGGAGTAGCAAGATATCCCTGTTATCTAGCGTGTTTATGAGACAGAAAAAGAAACCAGCAATCCTACCATCATGCAAAACAGTTACAGGTTTTTGTTTCACAGTCATCTGGCAGGACGGTAGTACTTCCCTGGGTGGTTGCTGTCTACCAACCTACTACCTATATATATATATATATATATATATATATATATATATATATATATATATATCTTTTAGTCGGGTGAAGGGTTATAGTAATATCAAATGATAGCTGAAGGGGTAATTATTTTAATAAAGGCTGGCCTGGTGCCTGCAAGTGACGCAGGTCGTCACACTCCACCGCTCATGTCTCGTTGAAAATCCCAATAACAGGTTGGCAGGGGTATGAGGGGTTAACCAGAGGGAATTTTGGATGCAAGAATTAGGCATAATTTCAACAAAATGTAAAAAAAAATGTTTAATAACCATCTACGAGCGTCACTTTGATCAAAAAAGGAAGAGACGGTGCCTAGTTGCTCGTGATGGGCTCTTGAACCCAAGAATTGGAGCTACCCTACCGTCTATTGACCGAAATCTGATTACTTTCCATTAACAATCGCGCCGTATGACCCTTATTGATTTAGTTACTGAGAATTTTTAGTGGCCGAGATTGAGTCTGCTAAAGTCTTCCAGTCGCTCTCTAAGTCCGCTTAGGTGATGAGTCATTCAGGCTGGACGGTGAAAGCTCCTTACCTGAATACGATACATATCCTTTTAATCCCTGTCTAATGGATGTCGCACCCCTTACATTAATGCGGATTATTTACCTCTTAAGTAAGTCTCTATTCTTGATTTTTAGACATTCTAATGACAAAGTTTAATATATTTCATTTTTTATGCAACTGAATTAAAAGTTAACTTATATATAATTATTAATGGTATCAATTATAATATGAATAATAAACATAATTCTACGCTACTGTAGATTAATGCTGTTTCACAGAGTTGCGTTTGAACTTTGGCGTCATGCATACCTTAGATCATGCTGCTGAACCTTAGTATCATGCATAATTTAAATCTTACGAATGTAAATTGGTTCTGTGTATAATTATGTATGTATGGCTTTCTCGGTGCATTTAAACAATACCTTCGAAACACACACACAACTAAGCTTGCTACCACCTGCAGCTCACAACACTGCCATCTACACGAGCCCCTTTGGGGCGGGGCAGATGGTAGACCAGAGGCCTAGCTTCTCCCTACGAGCCCCGTGAGGGCCGGAACTGTGGCTAGGCCTGGGGACACTTGGTCCCAAAGATGAGGGGGTACTTGTACCTCCCTCATGGGAGACTTAGGTCTCAAGACACTCCCCAGATAGGGAGCCAAGGCCGGGTCACCATTCTTGGAAAAGACCCGGGCCGGGATAGTACCGGCGAATAAAAACAAAACAAAAAAACACACACAACATACACACACACACACACACACACACACACACACACACACACACACACACACACACACACACACACACACACACAGGACACTGGAAGACAGGATATATAGGGAGGAAATGATAACGACGTATAAAATACTGAGAGGAATAAACAAGGTAGACAGAGACAGGATGTTCCAGAGATGGGACACAGAAACAAAGGGGACACAGTTGGAAGCTGAAGACTCAGATGAACCACAAGGATACCAGGAAGTATTTCTTCAGTCACAGAGTTGTCAGGAAGTGGAATAGTCTGGGAAGTGATGTAGTGGAGGCAGGATCTATACATAGCTTTAAGGAGAGGTATGATAAAGCTCACGGAGTGGGTAGAATGACTGAGTAGTGGCCAGTGAGGAGGCGGGGCAAGGAGCTGAGACTCGACTCCTGCAACCACAACTAGATGAATACAGCTGGCTGAATACCTACGTACAACCGAGGAAGAAGCGAAGAGGCTGCTAAGTGAGCTAGATACCTCAAAGGCGATGGGGTCGGATAACATCTCTCCATGGGTTCTGAGAGAGGGAGCAGAGGCGCTATGTGTACCCCTAACAACAGTATTCAATACATCTATCGAAACAGAACAACAGCGTGAGGTATGGAAGACAGCAAATGTAGTCTCAATTTTTAAAAAAAGGAGACAGACACGAAGCATTAAACTACAGACCAGTGTCATTGACATGTATAGTATGTAAAGTCATGGAGAAAATTCTCAGGAGAAGAGTGGTGGAACACCTAGAGACGAATGAGCTTATCAACGACAACCAACACGGTTTCAGGGACGGGAAGTCCTGTGTCACAAACCTACTAAAGTTCTCTGACAGGATGACAGCAGTAAAATAAGAGAGAGAGGGGTGGGTAGATTGCATTTTCTTGGACTGTAAGGTGTTTGACAGTTCTACACAAGAGATTAGTGCAAAAGCTAGAAAACCAGGCAGGTATAACAGGGAAGGGGTTGCAATGGATCAGGGAATAACTACTGGGAAGACTACAGCGAGTCATGGTACGTGGCGAGATCTCAGAGTGGGCACCTCTAGCGAGCGGGGTGCCACAGGGATCAGTCCTAGGACCAGTGTTGTTTCTGGTATTTGTGAACGACATGAAGGAAGGAATAGACTCTAAAGTGTACCTGTTTGCGGATGATGTGAAGTTGATGAGAAAAATTCAGTCGGAAGAGGACCAGGCAGAACTACAGAGGGATCTAGACAGGCAGCAGGCCTGGCCCAGCAAAAGGTTTCTGGAGTTCATCCCCACCAAGTGCAAAGTCATGAAGATTGGGGAAGGGCAAAGAAGACCACAGACGGAGTACAATTGAGGGGGCCAGAACCTACAAACCTCACTCAAGGAAAAAGAATCTTGAGGTGAGTATAACACCGGGCACATCTCCTGGGGCGCATATCAACCAAATAACTGCTGCAGCATACGGACGTGTGGCAAACCTAAGAACAGCATTCTGACATCTAAATAAGGAGTCATTCAGGACCCTGTACACTGCAGCGCGAGTTTGGAACCCTCACCTAGCCAAGTGTGAGGGAAAGGTGGGTTATAAGTGGGGTTAGGGTTGTTCAGTACATAGTTACTTCTAGCCTGGACGTATATAGTTACATCTAGCCTGGATGTAGTTACATCTAGCATGGACGTAGTTTAATGTAACCCGGAGGTAGTTACGATCTCTCCACATTAATATAGATATAAACAGTGTTTAAATAAATTAAATATTTCTCAAATGATTTGTTGGGATTTAAATAATTGTTTTTATTATGGAGTACATCTTGTTCCATGTAGGTTAATATTGAGCACAGTTATCGTAATATACATCTCCTCAGCAACATAATCTCAACAAAAAATATCTTAATGTAAACAAAGGAACTGATTATAAATGTAACTCCTAAACAAAAATATTTCCTTCTTCATTCAATAAATATTTAACTTACACACCAACACTGTTGTGTGTTTTGTTTTTACCATTGGTGAGGCTTTTCACCTTGGCCTTGTTTGCAGTCTTTTTATTCATCTCTGCCTACTTAGGGTCAGTTATTTTGTATATACCTTTTCGGTTACTGGCACCTCGGAGGGCAGTTAACCTATAGGCTAGGTCAACATCATCAATTGTTTCTATCTCTTGAATTTTCCTCTTTTTGCTCTTCTTTTGCTTGCCATTTAACCCTGTCTGGTCCTGGTCAGTTTTCTCCGATGCATTTTGTCTGCGACGTCTGTTATGTTTGCTTGTTTTTGGCTTTCTTACCATAGCCATCTTCAATGTATCGCCGGTTGGTCTCCTCCAGAGTTTGACTGGTGCGATCAGTCCCATGGCACTCACTGTAATTGACATGAGGACACACAACACAGTCATTGTGAATGGAGTAGAGGAACACTCATGACAGCGTGATGTCACCTCAAGAAGAAGTGTTTTAAGATTTTGGACTTCCACGTAACATTCGTAAGCGGTGATGACGCGACCAATGACAGGCAGCCACCTTGGATCAAACTGAAGGTCACTGTCAGTACTTGTCTCTTGTACTGGGGTGTCGCTCACATATCGCCACACATCAAATACAGTCGAGATGGAGAACCAAGAGAACACTGGCTGGCAAGCATCGGTAGCTTGGTCAACCTCTCTTCTGAGGTCGTCTCTCTCCTTTTCTAAGTCACGAACCCATGGACCGAAAAGCTGATAATAGCAACCCACTATTTCCAGAATGATTCCAATTGCTAGCATCCACAAGCAGCAGGTTTTCAGTGCCATTTTGCAAGACATTTTGACGATTCTTATGCTACTGTTTAGTTCTTTATTTGATTATTTGATTATAATTTGATTTTCAAATTTAAGTTTAATTATTTCAATAATGTATATTAATATAATAAATGATGCCCCATTTTACTAAATATATCAACATTATGAAAAAATAGTGACCTTCGAATTTTCAGTTTATAATTCAAAGTGTACATAGAATTTGTTTACAAAGAAGAGAATCAAAATTTAATATTGTAATAGTGAGTTGTTTTATAGTGTCTTATGATGGTGAGTGTAGTATAGTGTGTGGTGATAGTGTAGCAGTGTAGAGATTGTGAGTGTAGCAGTGTAGTGATGGTGAGTGTAGCAGTGTAGTGATGGTGAGTGTAGCAGTGTAGTGATGGTGAGTGTAGCAGTGTAGTGATGGTGAGTGTAGCAGTGTAGTGATGGTGAGTGTAGCAGTGTGGTGATGGTGAGTGTAGCAGTGTAGTGATGGTGAGTGTAGCAGTGTAGTGATGGTGAGTGTAGCAGTGTGGTGATATTGAGTGTAGCAGTGAAGTGATGGTGAGTGTAGCAGTATAGCAATAGTGTAGCAGTGTAGTGAAGGTGAGTGTAGCAGGGTAGTGATATTGATTGTAGCATTGTAGTGATGGTGAGCGTAGCAGTGTAGTGAAGGTGAGTGTAGCGGTGTACTGATGGTGAGTGTAGCAGTGTAGTGATAGTGAGTGTAGCAGGATTTAAATAATATGAGTATGTTACTGAGAACAAGTAATATATATAAATCTGCAAGAACATAATCTCTATAAACAAAAATCTTAATGTAAACAAATGAACTAATAAACAAAACTCCTAAATTATTATTCAGTAAACAATAATATTTCCTTCTTCATTAAATAAATATTTAACTCACACACCAACACTGTTGTGTGTTTTGTTTTTACCATTGGTGAGGCTTTTCACCTTGGCCTTGTTTGCAGTCTTTTTATTCATCTCTGCCTACTTAGGGTCAGTTATTTTGTATATACCTTTTCTGTTACTGGCACCTCGGAGGGCAGTTAACCTATAGGCTAGGTCAACATCATCAATTGTTTCTATCTCTTGAATTTTCCTCTTTTTGCTCTTCTTTTGCTTGCCATTTAACCCTGTCTGGTCCTGGTCAGTTTTCTCCGATGCATTTTGTCTGCGACGTCTGTTATGTTTGCTTGTTTTTGGCTTTCTTACCATAGCCATCTTCAATGTATCGCCGGTTGGTCTCCAGAGTTTGACTGATGCGATCAGTCCCATGGCACTCATTGTAATTGACATGAGGACACACAACACAGTCATTGTGAATGGAGTAGAGGAACACTCATGACAGCGTGATGTCACCTCAAGAAGAAGTGTTTTAAGATTTTGGACTTCCACGTAACATTCGTAAGCGGTGATGACGCGACCAATGACAGGCAGCCACCTTGGATCAAACTGAAGGTCACTGTCAGTACTTGTCTCTTGTACTGGGGTGTCGCTCACATATCGCCACACATCAAGTACAGTCGAGATGGAGAACCAAGAGAACACTGGCTGGCAAGCATCGGTAGCTTGGTCAACCTCTCTTCTGAGGTCGTCTCTCTCCTTTTCTAAGTCACGAACCCATGGACCGAAAAGCTGATAATAGCAACCCACTATTTCCAGAATGATTCCAATTGCTAGCATCCACAAGCAGCAGGTTTTCAGTGCCATTTTGCAAGACATTTTGACGATTCTTATACTACTGTTTAGTTCTTTATTTGATTATTTGATTATAATTTGATTTTCAAATTTAAGTTTAATTATTTCAATAATGTATATTAATATAATAAATGATGCCCCATTTTACTAAATATATCAACATTATGAAAAAATAGTGACCTTCGAATTTTCAGTTTATAATTCAAAGTGTACATAGAATTTGTTTACAAAGAAGAGAATCAAAATTTAATATTGTAATAGTGAGTTGTTTTATAGTGTCTTATGATGGTGAGTGTAGTATAGTGTGTGGTGATAGTGTAGCAGTGTAGTGATTGTGAGTGTAGCAGTGTAGTGATGGTGAGTGTAGCAGTGTAGTGATGGTGAGTGTAGCAGTGTAGTGATGGTGAGTGTAGCAGTGTAGTGATGGTGAGTGTAGCAGTGTAGTGATGGTGAGTGTAGCAGTGTAGTGAAGGTGAGTGTAGCAGTGTAGTGATGGTGAGTGTAGCAGTGTAGTGAAGGTGAGTGTAGCGGTGTACTGATGGTGAGTGTAGCAGTGTAGTTATAGTGTGTGTAGCAGGATTTAAATAATGTATGTTACTGAGAACAAGTAATATATATAAATATGCAAGAACATAATCTCTATAAACAAAAATCTTAATGTAAACAAATGAACTAATAAACAAAACTCCTAAATTATTATTCAGTAAACAATAATATTTCCTTCTTCATTAAATAAATATTTAACTCACACACCAACACTCTTGTGTGTTTTGTTTTTACCATTGGTGAGGCTTTTCACCTTGGCCTTGTTCGCAGTCTTTTTATTCATCTCTGCCTACTTAGGGTCAGTTATTTTGTATATACCTTTTCTGTTACTGGCACCTCGGAGGGCAGTTAACCTATAGGCTAGGTCAACATCATCAATTGTTTCTATCTCTTGAATTTTCCTCTTTTTGCTCTTCTTTTGCTTGCCATTTAACCCTGTCTGGTCCTGGTCAGTTTTCTCCGATGCATTTTGTCTGCGACGTCTGTTATGTTTGCTTGTTTTTGGCTTTCTTACCATAGCCATCTTCAATGTATCGCCGGTTGGTCTCCAGAGTTTGACTGATGCGATCAGTCCCATGGCACTCATTGTAATTGACATGAGGACACACAACACAGTCATTGTGAATGGAGTAGAGGAACACTCATGACAGCGTGATGTCACCTCAAGAAGAAGTGTTTTAAGATTTTGGACTTCCACGTAACATTCGTAAGCGGTGATGACGCGACCAATGACAGGCAGCCACCTTGGATCAAACTGAAGGTCACTGTCAGTACTTGTCTCTTGTACTGGGGTGTCGCTCACATATCGCCACACATCAAGTACAGTCGAGATGGAGAACCAAGAGAACACTGGCTGGCAAGCATCGGTAGCTTGGTCAACCTCTCTTCTGAGGTCGTCTCTCTCCTTTTCTAAGTCACGAACCCATGGACCGAAAAGCTGATAATAGCAACCCACTATTTCCAGAATGATTCCAATTGCTAGCATCCACAAGCAGCAGGTTTTCAGTGCCATTTTGCAAGACATTTTGACGATTCTTATACTACTGTTTAGTTCTTTATTTGATTATTTGATTATAATTTGATTTTCAAATTTAAGTTTAATTATTTCAATAATGTATATTAATATAATAAATGATGCCCCATTTTACTAAATATATCAACATTATGAAAAAATAGTGACCTTCGAATTTTCAGTTTATAATTCAAAGTGTACATAGAATTTGTTTACAAAGAAGAGAATCAAAATTTAATATTGTAATAGTGAGTTGTTTTATAGTGTCTTATGATGGTGAGTGTAGTATAGTGTGTGGTGATAGTGTAGCAGTGTAGTGATTGTGAGTGTAGCAGTGTAGTGATGGTGAGTGTAGCAGTGTAGTGATGGTGAGTGTAGCAGTGTAGTGATGGTGAGTGTAGCAGTGTAGTGATGGTGAGTGTAGCAGTGTAGTGATGGTGAGTGTAGCAGTGTAGTGAAGGTGAGTGTAGCAGTGTAGTGATGGTGAGTGTAGCAGTGTAGTGAAGGTGAGTGTAGCGGTGTACTGATGGTGAGTGTAGCAGTGTAGTTATAGTGTGTGTAGCAGGATTTAAATAATGTATGTTACTGAGAACAAGTAATATATATAAATATGCAAGAACATAATCTCTATAAACAAAAATCTTAATGTAAACAAATGAACTAATAAACAAAACTCCTAAATTATTATTCAGTAAACAATAATATTTCCTTCTTCATTAAATAAATATTTAACTCACACACCAACACTCTTGTGTGTTTTGTTTTTACCATTGGTGAGGCTTTTCACCTTGGCCTTGTTCGCAGTCTTTTTATTCATCTCTGCCTACTTAGGGTCAGTTATTTTGTATATACCTTTTCTGTTACTGGCACCTCGGAGGGCAGTTAACCTATAGGCTAGGTCAACATCATCAATTGTTTCTATCTCTTGAATTTTCCTCTTTTTGCTCTTCTTTTGCTTGCCATTTAACCCTGTCTGGTCCTGGTCAGTTTTCTCCGATGCATTTTGTCTGCGACGTCTGTTATGTTTGCTTTTTTTTGGCTTTCTTACCATAGCCATCTTCAATGTATCGCCGGTTGGTCTCCAGAGTTTGACTGGTGCGATCAGTCCCATGGCACTCATTGTAATTGACATGAGGACACACAACACAGTCATTGTGAAGGGAGTAGAGGAACACTCATGACAGCGTGATGTCACCTCAAGAAGAAGTGATTTAAGATTTTGGATTTCCACGTAACATTCATAAGCGGTGATGATGCGACCAATGACAGGCAGCAACCTTGGATCAAACTGTAGGTCACTGTCGGTACTTGTCTCTTGTACTGGGGTGTCGCTCACATATCGCCACACATCAAGTACAGTCGAGATGGAGAACCAATAGAACACTGGCTGGCAAGCATCGGTAGCTTGGTCAACCTCTCTTCTGAGATCGTCTCTCTTCTTTTCTAAATCACGAACCCATGGATCGAAAAGCTGATAATAACAACCCAGTATTTCCAGAATGATTCCCACTGCCAGCATCCACAAGCAGCAGGTTTTCAGTGTCATTTTGCAATACATTTTGATGACTATTAAGCTTAGTGCTTTATTTGATTATTTGATTATAATTTGATTTTAAATCTTAAGCTTAATTCAATTATATATTAATAAATGATGCCCCATTTTACTAAATGTATCAATATTCTGAAAAAATAGTGATATTCGAATTTTCATTTTATAATTGAGAGTGCGTGTAGAATTTATTTAAATGGAAGGGAACTGAAATTTAATAGTCTAACAGTGTAAGTGTTTTGTGATGTGAGATGTAGTATACTGTCTAGTGATAGTGAAGTGTGCATAGTGATAATAAGTATAATATTTAGTGATAGTGTAGTATAGTGTTCCTCCTTTCTTATGGTCTTACTGGCCCATACTAGGCAGGTCTTTATAAAACTCAGTTCTATCAACAAAAATATTTGTCCATCCCATTTTCAGTGCTACCAAGGAATAAATTTTGATTGTAATGTCTATCCTGGACGTAGTTACATCTAGTCTGGACATACATACGTCTAGCCTGGGTGTAGTTGCATCTTGCGTGGACATAGTTGCGTCTAGCCTCGGCGTAGTTGCATATAGCCTGGACGTAGTTGCGTCTAGCCTGGACGTAGTTGCATCTAGCCTTGACGTAGTTACGTCTAGCCTGGCCATAGCTACATCTAGCCTGTATGTAGCTACATATAGCCTGCATGTAATATTTTTAAAGCAGTTGACGGCTCTGTAACTTTGATAATCCTCTGGTAGAGTTCCATATTTGTTGGACCTCTTATGTAGTTGGAAATTTTAATCCGGCCGAGATAGACATGTGGGATAACTAAGGTTTTTATTTCTTGTGTTGGGTCTTATGTGGCAGCTGTCCTTAAAGAGCTTTAGCGCTGGGTTTCCGGCGATATGTAGTTGTAGAGGATAGATTATCGATTACACGTGCTCCTCGACCTACTGTGAGGTTACATTCCGCAAGTTGAAAACATCGTAAGTTATATGTATTAATATAAATAAGTAAAATAACTAGTCACTGAAAATTTAAAAAAAAAATAATTATTGCAAATAAATACCAGTATTGAAAAATAAATGAATGCAAGTTTATTGTACGTATTAATAAATGTACAGTACAGAATGTGCATTGCTATTGAACTATCATAAAGTCGAAATATCATAAGTCAAACCATCATAAAGCGAGGAACATCTGTAGCATGTTGTGTCACGTTCGAGATACTGTACTTAGGAATGTATTTTTGAAAGTATACAAACTTTTTTAGAATGTTCTTAAATTTGGGTTAAATGCAAGAATTGAGATTTAGTTTAATGTCAAGGTGTATTGTATCATTCTACTGTGTATTGTATCATTGTACTGTGTATTGTATCATTGTACTGTGTATTGTAACATTGTACTGTGTATTGTATCATTGTACTGTGTATTGTAACATTGTACTGTGTATTGTATCATTGTACTGTGTATTGTAACATTGTACTGTGTATTGTATCATTGTACTGTGTATTGTATCATTGTACTGTGTATTGTAACATTGTACTGTGTATTGTAACATTGTACTGTGTATTGTACCATTGTACTGTGTATTGTACCATTGTACTGTGTATTGTACCATTGTACTGTGCATTGTACCATTGTACTGTACTTAAGAAGTTACCCCTCGTCTTATCTTGTAATGTGTATTGTGTACATTTTTTGTTCTAATGAATGTTTTGAGTTTTCGCAAATACTAAGTAGGAAGTTACATCAGTGTGGTGCGAGTTTATTGGTTATTAGCTACGTAGGCAGCTTTCAAAGCTTGTCGTTGTTAACAGCGGTGTTTAGAACAATCAGATCTGGATTTGAGATTGAGAAAATTAGTCATTTGTAAAGCGAATTTTTTTTTATATTTTATTTAAAACATCATAAATTACAAGGTAGTATAAAATATTAAATACCACAATAATACAGGATCTGGACAAGATTACGAAGAATTATATCACAAGTGCAAGAGAAAAAATTTTGAAACACGCAAAATACATACACACCATGCACTGACACACATTATACAAAATTATAATGTATCTGACACGTAAACACAAAACTATTGGAGGTGGCCCCCCCCCCTTCCCATGAAAACTCGTCTATAAATACACCCACATCATTCACACACGTATTGATGACAGCAGTGATCAAACATAAATTTTTGTAACTTTATATATACATGCAACTGATTATGAGATTTAACTTAAGAACAAAGTCTGGTAATTATCCGTCAACATTACTCTATAACAACAATAAGCATTACACAAAATTACATAAGCGTATAAAGCATCAACAACTGCAAGATGTTTACAGCATACGTTGCATCAGCAACCAAACTTAATAACATTACAAAAGTGATGGAAAACAAATTATGTAAAAACAAATATCAACCCCATCTAAGAGGAAAGAAATTCCCTACAAAATTACAATAAAAAACTGCGAAAATACATGCCAGAAAAATTATCTTTGCAAAAACTGGTAGACTAACATGGACAGTGACTTCTATAACTCTCTTTTAATCACAAGGACATATTTTATACAAATCTTGGGCTAATCAAAATCTTGCACACAAAACTTACATGTCAACACAGCACCACGCAGTACATACCTTCCCGACCTTCACATTCCTTCGCAAGTCCTTTACCTCATACACTCACCCTCCGTAAAACTAATGGCAACCCGCTTGTAAAGGAAACCAGTCCTTTACGTATAATTAGCTCGCCAACTGAATGAGGCCATTGACCGTAAGTTTGCAGTAGGTCTCCGGAAAACGTGCCCTCCACTGTCCCCCGTAAATAAGTTTGTTTCTGCAAACCGTTCTATATATGCCCGCCGCAATTGCCCTAATCCTAATTCTTCCCCCTCCCGTGTCCCTCATCCCCCAGGAAATATACAGAAAATCCACCACTACATACATAATCGCCCTTTTCACTTCTCTGGAGACCCCGCGTACTTCTAATGTTAAGGCTCGCAGGGTCTGTACATTACCCCCACCCATCAACCTAAAAACCTTCGCTAACCACACCCTTACCTCCCTCAACTCTTCACAGAAATAAACCGCATGAAAAGCTGTTTCCTGTTCTCCACAGTGATTGCAGGTCTGTTCCCTCACCAATCCCATTGAACACAAAACAGCTTTCGATGCTAATATCCCCATTATAAACCTATATACAAACTCCCGTACTCTCGGCATTAACTTAAGCTTTCGAAAGTCATTCCATATCATACCCCAATCATACAAGGGATAAACCGATACCCCCTGTATGATTTCCGGCATTCTGCTCATCGTCACCAAACGCCCCACCCAAAGTTTTTCCACCTCCCTAATCAATAACAATAACCTCAGCATATCCTCGCATTCAATTAATTCTTTTCCGCTCCACCATCTCCGCACATCCTCCATCACTTTCCCCACTCTAACCCCTCTTTTCCACCCCCTCCCTAACGAACCTCTGTTTCACATATAAGGCCTTTACTCTCGGCCCCAACGCTAAAGGGCCTACTCCTCCACTACGTATATTCGACATCACCACCTCCTTGCTTAGCCATGCCCTCCCAAAACCCCAAACATAACATAATGCCCTCCTCTGAATCTCATGTACGTCTGGAGTCCGCAGTGGATACACCACAGCCATACTCCACACTTTACTGTAACTAATGAATTTACGATAATCGCCCGCTGTTGTAAGGTGACGTCTTCCGCCCGTAAACTCCTTAACCTTTTTTACTGCCTTCTCCACCACCACCTCCGAATTCACCTGCCTAGCCTCCCGCGCATCTGTCATGTATATAACTCCACAAATTTTTAGCCTAGCCACTACTTCCCACCCAAACTCCAACCCCAAGCCCCCCCCACCCAGGCACCCACCTCCAGCAAACTTGATTTTGCTCTGTTCACCCGCATGCCAGATGCCCTCCCGAAAAGCTCCAACACACTTTCCACCGTACGCAATCTTTCCACTCCGGCTATCAGAACAGTGGTATCATCCACATACCCCACCACATCTATACACCCATCCTTCTCCCCATTTAAAATCCCCCTCCCCTCAACGAGCCCATAAAATGGATGCTGCATACAAGCAAACACTATTTGAGACAGGGGACACCCCTGTCTCAAACCCCTCTCCATCCTTACAGGCCTTCCCAACCTGCCATTAATTTGTACTCGCACCATTGCAGATGAATACATTGTACCAACCCACCTCACCACTCCCATGCCAAAACCGAGATGCAACAAACTAGCCCTCAGAAAGTTTCTATCCACACAGTCGTATGCATTTTCCCAATCAATGTCCAAAAGCCCTCCCCCGTTGCAACCCTCCAAAAAATCCCTAATGCGGCCATGCCCATCTCTCATGCTTCTGCCCGGAATACCCATCTGCCCCTTATGAATAACCCCACCTAACACCTTCATCCTATTGCCCAGTATCTTCGCGAAAATCTTGTAGTCGGCACACATTAGCGAAATAGCTCTGTACTCACTCAATACTCTTCCCTCTTGCTTTTTGCGTACTAAGGCGACTACACCCGTTTGCTGAGTCTGTCCTAACTGTCCCTCCCGTCGCATACAATTCATGACCCTCACCAGACAGTACTTAACGTGCTCCCATTGAATTCTATAAAAATCATTTGATATCTCATCTATACCCGGTGCCTTGCCAGTAATCATATTGAACACAGCCTCCTCAACTTCCCCCATGCTAATCTCACCTCCCATCCCCATGTCCTCCTCTCCACATGACCCTAAACCTCTTCCCCCCACACCTCCTCAATAGCATCGCCCTCCTCCCCCTTCCCTTACTTCTTTTGGAACCAGAAATCAGCATAATTGCTCATGCCTTCTGTAGTATTCAGTACCTGTCCCTTATGATAACCACCCATATCCTCACTTACCTCCAAGTTTAAAATAGTCGAATCCTTCTGCCTTACCCTAAAACACTTCCCGAAGGTTTATCACCCCACAGCACAGCCTCCATTCCCGCCCTTACACGTACTGCATCAAATCTACCATTATGTAACTCTGCCAACCTGTCCTTGAGTTGCACCATGTTTCCATACTGCCGCCCCCCCTTCCTCATAACACCCATTTAGCTGATATTCAAAATAATTTTGCAACCCATACCTCCACCCTGCCTCTTCCCTTCCCTTCCTCTTATAGAAACCTGCTATACCCGGCTTAGGGTGCCTTTCCCACCATTCTAAGACACACGACTCTACCTCTCTAGAATCCCAAAAAGTTTGTCACCATTCCCCGAAAGCCATACTCACCTCCTCACTCCTCACGAGTCTTGCATTTAATTTCCAAAAACCCGATTGTATCCTAACCATACCTTCCCAATTAAGATCTGCTATAACTGCCCTATGATCAGAAAACTCCACATCAAAGGTCCTGACTCCCAACACACGTACAGCTTCCGTTGCATAGATCCTATCTAATCTTGCAGCATAATCCCGTCTGACAAACGTATACTCAACCTGCCAACCCCCCCTCCCCATAACATCCAAAACCCCCACGTCTCCAAACACATTACGTAACATGCCCAACATACACCCCGCCCCCCTCGGTTCCACATCCCCACCCCTAATAACACAATTCCAATCTCCCCCTATGACAGTGACTAAAGGTAAACCCCTTAAATAGTACATCAAAAATTCCCTCACAAAGTTCTCCTTGACTCATGCGTTGCCATCTGCCGGCATATATACTCCTATAAAACAAACCCTCGTTGCACCCCACTCCCCCTCCACCCTCACGACCCTCCCCCCCTCCTCCCACCCTAAAATACGCAATGGACTGGTTTCCTTTACAGCCACAGCAACCCCACCTTTCAACCTCAAAGAGCCACTCACATACAACTTATATCCTTTCAAAGACAACTCACAACCAAACTTATAATTGTGCTCCTGAATGAAACATATATCTACATTAAATCTCTTTAAAAACCATTCCACCCATACTCTTTTAACCTCGGCTCTCAGGCCATTAACATTGATCGTTACAACCTTGAATTATGACAGTAAAGGCGGTTTGCCCCGCCGCCTTGGAATGGCACCCGCGTGACCTGGCTGCTGACTAGAGCCCCGTTTGTCACCTTGTCTGTCCAGTCCCCCAACCCCACCCCCCTTATCCTTTGAACCTTTAAATACTTCAGCACCGCTACACCCACCCTCCGGGAGATCCAACCTGGGCTTCCAAGACTTCTTCCCAGGTCTCTGCCCGGGCGTTAAGACGTCATCCATATCAGACGTCCCAGCTGTTCTCTTGTGTGAACCTCCGTCTTCACATGTAACCTCCTCTTCCATGCACGCTCTGTGCACCTCAGCCACTACCGTGTGCTTCTTCCCCTCATTGCACACGGTCTTCCCACGTCCCGATGAGACTGTAGTCTCCTCCATTGAGCGTCCACGCTGCTCATCATCCAGACTCTCCTCCACCTCACTCAGGAAGGTATTCAAAACCTCATCCAACATTCCATCCTGTTGCATTACAGGCTCACCGTCATCGTTCGTCGTCGTCGTCTGCTCAGGCCCCGTCCCCGCAGGTGACGTAGCACTTGAGTCCGTCTCCGCCTCTGATTTATCCACTTCTTCACTCCAACTGCACGATGCCTGCCTTTCGGCCGCATCTGTCTCCTGCACCACAGGACCCAGCTGCTGATCCACCGGTGTTGGCATCTGTTTCCTCCGTCCTGGTTTCCTATGGCATTGGGCTGCCATATGATCAAATGATCCGCACAGCCTACAAGTCCGCCTCTGTCCTGCATAGTATACGTAGACCTGCGTTCGGAACTCTTCCAGTAAAACATACGAAGGAATTGATTGCCGTAACGTCATCTTCAGATTGAAGGATCCCTCGGGCAGTCCCACATAAGGCCCATCCTTCCACACTCCCAATTCCGCCGCATGAATCTTGCCATAACGACGGAAGACCACAACCACATCATACTCTGTAGCTTCAAAGGGCGCATTCCTGACTTTTACGTATGTCACATAGCTGGATACATCATGTAGACATACCTCCACTGCTGCATTCACGGCCATCCTCTTCTCGTGGTGCTTGTCAACTATGCTTGAGTAAAATCCAGCATTTATAAATTTAATGAAAATCCTCTTAACTCCGTTAACAGCCACACCATAAAGCTCTTCATTGGGTATCCCATACACATCACGAATAATCGTAGGGAGTAGCACCTGCATTGTAGAACTGCTTAGGGCACCACGTACTAGATCCACACAGACAGTATTCACACGTCTGTCATGTCTATCCGCCATGTTGATTGCTCAAAACAGGCAAACTGCGCAGAAAATCAACTGAATCGGGAGCGCCTGCGCAGCACGTCCACACTGCCCGGAAGCGTTGAGGACAATAAAATTTAATTGGTTTAAGTTCTTGAAGAGGCAGCATTGCACTTTTCTGTGCATAATGTAGATTATACATTAAAGGTATACAATCGACAAATGTGGAGACATTTAACTAACCGATGGCTTTATCAGTCCTGTACAGGTGCAACAGTGGAAGTAAAGGACCCTAATGGAAATAAGTCATTAACGAATTAAGCTGCACACTCCCCTCTGGCGGGCTGGGGCAAAACTCTAGTTCCTGGTGTCTGATGTGATATAATTTCTACTCCTGGAAGTATTGACCTTACCTGGTGTGGGTTGAAGTTTGGAGAGTCACTTCACCTCCACTCTTCTCCTGATCAGGTAAGGTGATCTACCGGGAGTATTACTGTTCGTTGTTTTCTTTGTTTGTTGGTTACCAGTAATGATTTTGGCATTCAATACCACTCTTTTTCATTCTTAAATGTTATATTTGCCTAATTGTTGGTAACCAGTTTATTTTTCCTAATTACCAGCTCTGCTCCTGGCGTGGTCATCCAGGGTAGACGCCAAATAAGGGAGCAAGATACTTGTTAATTGGACTAATTAACATTGTCCAACTACTACCGCCCCTTATTTATCCTACTAATGGTGCTCCAACCAAGTAGTACAGGAGATTCCAAAACATCGGACTGGTACCATCCGCCCAGGATTACCTACATCGTTTTTAACATCTGAGATCCATCCAGGGCCTCACCTACTCCTGCCCAAACACAGCACCAGAACCAACGTCCACTTTTATTTTATTTAAATTTTAAGTAAAATCCACAAAAGACAATATTCTTATTATTCCTAGAGCCGTTTCTTTATTTATTTTTCCATTAGTTTTTTTGTTCAGATAGGTGTTCCACTGACACCAAGCATGTGAGGAAATTAGAGAAAGAGCAATTGTTTGCAACAAGACTAGTCCTGGAGTTATGGGGCATGTCCTATGAGGAGAGGTTAAGGAAAATAGACCTGATGACACTGGATTACAAGAGACTTAGGGGGTATATGATAGCGACATATAAAATACTGAGAGGAATCGACAATGTGGACAGAGACAGGATGTTCCAGAGATGGGACACAGAAACAAGGGGGACACAGTTGGAAGTTGAAGACTCAGATGAATCACAGGGATATTAGGAAGTATTTCTTCAAAGTTGTCAGGAAGTGCAAGAGACTGGGAAGTGATGTAGTAGAGGCAGTATCCATACATAGCTTTAATAAGAGGTATAATAAAGCTCATGGAGCATGGAGTGACCTAACAGCGACCAGTGAAGAAGAGGGGCCAGGAGCTATGACTCTAACCCTGCAACCACAACTAGAGTACAACTAGGTGAGTGCACACACACACACACACACACACACACACACACAGATTAGGTGAGGACACACACACCTTCTCTCCTTCTTCATCTTCCTTCTATTCCTCCCTACTCCTGCTCCCCTCCCCTCCATTGCTTTTCCCCCTGCCTTCCCTAGCCTTCCCCCATCTCTCTTCCTTCTACCACTGTCCACCCTTCCCACTCACTATCCTCTCCCCCTCCCTGCCTTCTCCCCCTACAACAAACACCCCCCTCCACACATACACACTCTTGACATAAGCTCTTCCTTCTGTGGAAGAAAAATGGGACACCGAAAACAGGATGGAGAGCCAGAGGACTGGTGGATGAAGCTGCGAGGGGTGGATATGGGAAAGAAGACTGGGAGGCAGAGCTCACGAGAAGGAAGGAGAAGTCGGAGAGGAGGCTGGAAGAGCTCGGCAAGAAAATGGAAGAGAAAATATCTGACGAGAGCAGGAAATGGGAGTTACAAATCACAGCAGCAGAAGCTAAGTTACAGAGCTTAGTAGAAGTAAAAAGTCTGAAACAGCCTAAAGAGCCAAAGGACAGAGTACAACCACAACACCAAAACTGCTACATCAGTCACTGATGAGGGGACTGTACTACATAAGTCACAGATGAGGGGAATGCTATACTGTATGCAATGACTCTATCAGGCCCAAGTGGGGCCCGGGAAAAGACAGGAAGAACAGCAGGAACAAATAAGGGGACCCAAGACAATGAAGGAGCTAAGCTATACACTGAGGCTCTAACAGACAAGTTCTGTGTCCATGAACAGATAAGCACAGGGACACTGGATAGACACAGTAGTAAAAACCGCATCAATGGCAGGAACTAATTCGTATCAGTGGACGCTCAGAGAAGTACAGTGGGAGGACAAAACGGAGTGGGCAGTTTTTGTCTATGGGCTTCAAGAAGAAGATGTGGAAACTTACAAAGCAAGGAAACAGGAGGAAAAACAAACGATTGAAAGCAATAGGAGAGGACGACATGACCCAGCTGACAAATTTTCGGAGAATTGGGTGGTTTGCAAGAGAAAAGCGTCCAGTCAAAGTGATTTTCAAGGCTGGGTCAGCCCGAAACCGGATCCTACAGGAGAAAGTGCACATAAGGGACAAATCGGACTACCAGAGTGTGTACCTCGACCGAGACAGAACACAAGAAGAAAGGATGATATCTGAAAGAGAGGGTGCAATGCCTTAAGGAGGAATGAGAGGCAAGGAAGGAGGGGAGCAAGGGAAACCAGACCTAGGTGGAAGAACAAACACAACCCCCTCCAGTACCACCCACAGAAGGAATCCAACCATGGCAGTTCCAAAGTAATCAAACATCCTAACCCAAAACCCACTGACTGTACTCTCTGCTCCCATCCCCCTCAGCACAAGCCCCACCCCTGCAGAAACCCACAGTAACCCACACACTGTACTCTCCCCCCATCATTCTCACCATAAATCCCACCCCCACAGTAACCTACAGCAACCCACACACTGTACCAGCTATCCCCATTCCCCTCACGACAACCCCCACCCCGACAACAACCCTCTATAGGCCCCCGCAAGGGCACCTGCTCCCCCAAACCCGCCAATCTCAACGGACCACAGTTATAGAAAAGAAGTTGGAGGTTTGGTACACGAACGTGGATGGAATAATGAATGTGAGGAGTGGCATGAAAGAATCGAGATGTCCCCAGACATCATAGTAGTCAGATAACCAAAACTCACTGGGACAATAACAGACGCAATCTTCCCACTCGGATATCAGATCCTGAGGAAGGATAGAAGGAGCAGAGGGGGAGGAGGCGTTGCACTGCTCATTAAAAACCAGTGGGGGCATAAAGAAATGGAAGGAATGGACGAGATTGGAGAAAGGGATTACATAATAGGTACAGTTCAATTAGGGGAACATAAAGATATGTTTAGGAAGAACTTTTTCTCAGTCGTTCAGCAGACTTAAAAGAATTATCATGCATCAATCTGTAATAAATTCTACATTTTTCAATTTGACACAGGAAATATCTACAGAGAAATTTTCCCAATAGGTACCAGGCAGATGGAAATAAATGGTATAAAATACCGACACAATGGCAATATAAACACAAATGCAGTATAATGTGATCCTTTATTGACTACGTTTCGCCCACACAGTGGGCTTTTTCAAGTCACAAAATATTTATAGTTCTGTTTGTGACTTGAAAAAGCCCACTGTGTGGGCGAAACGTAGTCAATAAAGGATCACATTATACTGCATTTGTGTTTATATTGCCAGGTACCAGGCAGACCGACCTGTAAGCGTATCAGGGTATTACTGTCTATTGTATAGGCCGTTCCAGGACCCTTTTCGGATTGCAAAAAGTATTTCTAGCAATTTTAAAATATTTATAAATTACGTTTCTTGGGTATTTCAGATCATTAGCTATTTCATAAATTTTGGATATTTCTTCAACTATGAACTCTGGACTACAAATACACAAAGCTCTCAAAAACATTGATGAGAAAACAGACAGTTTAACTCTATCTTGATGTGAAGAATAATAGTGTACATAAGAACAGTTATTTGTAGGTTTTCTGTAAATATTAAATCTGAATTCATTATTACCCTTAATAATTAAAACATCTAGAAAAGACAATGAGATATTTTTCTTAAATTCAACATTAAAGTTTATAGAATGGGCTAAACTATTTAAGGAAATGATTTATATCTACATTCTTTGGCATAAGACACAAAATATCATCAACATATCTGAACCATTTAGCTCTATTAGGGAGGATTGTGTTAAGCAATCTTGTTTCAAAAAATTCCATGTATAGGTTACTAAGAACAGGTGAAAGCGGATTTTCTGAAACAAGACTACTTAATTAACACAATCCTCCCTAATAGTTAAATGGTTCAGATAAGTAGATGATATTTTGTCTTATGCCTAAGAATGTAGATATAAATCATTTCCTTGTTAAATTAAATAGCTTAGCCTATTCTATAAACTTTACTGTTGAACTTGAGAAAAATAACTCATTGCCTTTTCTAGATGTTTTAATTATTAAGGGTAATAATGAATTCAGATTTAATATTTACAGAAAACCTACAAATAACTGTTCCTATGTCCACTATCATTCTTCACATCAAGATAGATTTAAACTGTGTTTTCTCATCAATGTTTTTGAGAGCTTTGTGTATTAGTAGTCCAGAGTTCATAGTTGAAGAAATATCCAAAATTTATGAAATAGCTAATAATCTGAAATACCCAAGAAACGTAATTGATAAATCTTTTAAAATTGCTAGAAATATTTTTTACAATCCAAAAAGGGACAACCAACCTTATTCAAATAAAAGTATGTTGGTTCTCCTTTACCATAAACTTGGTTGATATACGTTCTCTTCTTAAGAACATAAGAAAGGAGGAACACTGCAGCAGGCCAACAGGCCTGCTGCAGTGTTGGCAGGTCCTTCACAATCCTTCCCACTAACAAACTATTTGCCAAACCCAATTTTCAATGCTACCCAAGAAATATGCTTTGATAATTCTATTTATCCATGTGCAAGTCCCACTCAAATCTAATCACTCTCATTCATGTATCTATCCAACCTAAATTTTAAACTACCCTCGATAACCCTACTAGGCAGACTGTTCCACTCCTCAACTACCCTATTTCGAAACCAATACTTTTCTGTATCCTTTCTAAATCTAAACTTGTCCAACTTGAATCCATTACTGCGGGTTCTCTCTTGCAGGGATATCTTTAAGACCTTATTTTTATTCCCTTTATTCATACCCATATTCCACTTATACACTTCGGTCATGTCATCCCTCATTCTTCGTCTAACAAGTGAATGTAATTTAAGGGTCTTCAATCTTTCTTCATAAGGAAGATTTCTAATGCTATGTATTAATTTACTCATTCTACGCTGAATGTTTTCTAATAAATTTATGTCCATTCTGTAATATGGAGACCAGAACTGAGCTGCATGATCTAGGTGAGGCCTTACTAATGATATATAAAGCTGTAATATAATCTCTGAACTTCTGTTGCTTACACTTCTTGATATATATCCCAGTAATCTGTTTGCCTTATGTACACTTAAGCATTGCTGTCTTGGTTTAAGGTTACTGCTTATCATAACCCCCAAGTCCTTTTCGCAATCTGTATGGCTAAGTTTTACATTATTTAACTTATAAGTGCTAGTGTTATGGACACTCCCGAGCTTCAGAAACTTGCATTTATCTACATTGAACTCAATGTGCCACTTTTCTGACCAGGTATTGAGTTTGTCTAAATCTTCCTGAAGTTCCCTGATATCTACGTTTGAATCATTTATCCTACCTATCTTCGTGTCATCGGCGAATTTGCTCATATCACTTGTAATTACCTCATCAAGATCATTGATATATTTTATAAATAACAACGGGCCCAAGAATGATCGCTGTGGAACTCCACTTGTTACAGATCCCCACTCGGATTTAACCTCATTTATACATACTCTCTGCTTCCTGTCTGTGAGCCATGACTCGATCCACTAGAGCACTTTTCCCCCAATGCCATGAGCTGCCACTTTCTTTAACAGTCTTTGGTGCAGTACTCTATCAAAAGCCTTACTAAAATCTAAATAAACAATATCAAATTCTTTATCGTGATCAACAGCCTTAAAAGCTTTACTGAAGAAAGTTAATAAATTAGTTAGACAAGAACGGCCTCTGGTGAATCCATGCTAAGTACCATTAATCAGATTATGCTTATCCAGATGGCTTCTTTAATCTCAGCTATAATTGACTCTAGCAATTTGCCTACAATTGAGGTCAGGCTTATCGGGCGGTAATTTGAAGGTAACGACTTGTCTCCTGCTGTAAAAATAGGAATTACATTAGACATCTTCCACATATCAGACAATATACCTGTTTGAAGAGATAAAAATATTAGTTAATGGTTTACAGAGTTCTGTTTTGCATTCCTTAAGAACCCTTGAAAAAAGCTCATCAGAACCTGGCGATTTATTTTGTTTCAGTCTGTCTATTTGTTTCATAACCATTTCACTAGTTACTGTGATGTTACATAATTTATCTTCTTCAGGCCCACTATAAAAATTAATTACTGGGATATTGTTAGTGTCTTTCTGTTTAAAAACCGAGAAAAAATAATTATTTAAAATCGAGCACATTTCGTTCTCTTTGTCAGTAAGATGCCCATAGTTATTTTTAAGGAGCCCTATCTTATCTCTAACTTTTGTTCTATACACCTGGAAAAAACTTTTTGGGTTAGTTTTCGAATCCCTAGCAACTTTAATTTCGTACTCCCTTTTAGCTTTTCTTATCCTCTTTTTAACGTCCCTCTTAATGTCAATATACTGATTCATTAGATGACCCTCGCCTCTTTTGATATGTCTATAAATTCCTTTCTTCTTCCCTAAAAGATATTTGAGCCTATTATTCATTCATTTTGGGCCATTTTTATTC
Source organism: Cherax quadricarinatus (assembly GCF_038502225.1). Lineage (NCBI taxonomy): Eukaryota > Metazoa > Arthropoda > Malacostraca > Decapoda > Parastacidae > Cherax > Cherax quadricarinatus. The sequence goes on along the minus strand of NC_091299.1, from coordinate 37,267,503 downwards.
GATCTAATTTCTTTATATGGGATAAATGTTCTTTGGGCAGCATGTATAGTGTTCAGAAAGCTGTCATATTGATAGCTCTCTTCGTTACCCCAGTCAACAGATTATAAGTGTTTTCTAAGCGCATTGTAATCTGCTAAGCGAAAATCTATGACCATTACTGAATTATCCCTACTGTCGTACTTCCATTCTATGCTAAAGGTAATTGATTTGTGATCGCTTGTGCCGAGTTCCTCTGTAATTTCTAAATTATTAACAAGGGTTTCCTTATTTGCCAGAACCAAGTCAAGCAGGTTATTTCCCCTTGTAGGTTCTGTCACAAACTGCTTCAAAAAACAGTCCTGAACTACTTCTAAGAAGTCATTTGATTCTAAATTCCCATTCAAGAAATTCCAATCAACATGACTAAAGTTAAAGTCCCCTAGAATTATTACATTATCGTGCCTTGCGGCCTTAACAATTTTCCCCCATAGTAGCCTCCCTTGGTCCCTATCTAAGTTTGGGGGACGGTATACCACTCCTAGAAGCAAATTTTCATGCCCCTCTGAAAATTCTTTCCAGACAGACTCTGTATGTGTTTCTTCAGACTTAATGCCCCTTTTTATGCAACAGTTCAAGCGATCACGGACATACAGTGCCACCTCACCCCCTTCCCGATACTTCTATCTACTTGGAACAATTTAATACCTGAATGTGACATTCTGCAGGCATGTCCCGACTTTTGGAATTTAACCATGTCTCAGTGATGGCAAATACATCACTGTTACCTGCACTAGCAACTAATCTCAACTCGTCCATCTTATTCCTAGCACTACGGCTATTAGCATAATATATTTTTAAAGACCCTCCTTTCTCTTTACCCTTCTTGCTCATTTCCGTTTTTCCACTAAACCTATTATTGTCCTTGTCACCTAGTGCCACTGGCTTTCCAATATCCTCCTCGTTCTGCTTATTACTAGTTCCCCTAGAACTCATAATATTACTACACTGGGACTTCACTGTATTCCCACCAAAACCCATACCACTAACTATTCCTAGTTTAAAGTCCTAACAGCTCCCTCCACTGCAGTTGCCAGTGCCCTCACTCCAGGCCCAGATAAGTGAACCCCATACCTGGCATGCATGTCATTTCTGCCATAGAAGAGGTCCCAGTTGTCAATGAAAGCTACTGCATTTTCCTTACATTATTTGTCCAGCCAGTAATTGACACCAGTTGCCCTGGACAACCATTCGTTTCCAACTCCTCTCCTTGGCAAAATACCACATATGACAGGGTTCCCATCTTTCTTTCTAATTATTTCTATTGCTGACCTATACCTGCTAATCAGGTCCTCACTCCTATGTCTGCAAACTTCGTTGCCTCCCGCACTGAGGCAGATAATAGGATTGCTACCATTACCTTTCATGATGTCGTCCAGACAGCTAACAATATCTCCCATCCTAGCCTCAGGAAAACATACCCTCTGCCTCCTCTTCCTGTCTCTAAGACAAAAGGCCCTATCCATAAACTAACCTGACTGTCTCCAACTAAAACAGTGTTCTTACCTTCACTTGTGGAATTGTCGTGACGTTCTCGATGGTTTTCATTGGGGTTTCTAGGGATGTGTCACTAATGTCTGCCAATACTTCCTTGGTGCTCATTGTGACTTTCCCAGTAGACAACCCACATTCGTCAGGTAGCACCCAAACTGAGTTGGAAGTTTCCACAGTAGTCTTCTGGTTCTTCGTTGTTTCTGCTTCTCCAACAGAATTCTTGATCCTCAGCTTGGCTCCATGTTGCCCAGCCACTGACCAGGTTTCCCTCTTAACCTGAGGACTCACAGCAGGAAGATTACTACGAATCCTCTTGTTCTCATCCGTTAATCGCCGTATCTCCAGCTTAGCAACCCTAAGCTCCTCTTTTAGCTGCTGATAAAGTTGCTCAAGAGAGGGCATCTTGGTTCAGATTCACAGAGAGCACACAAACAAGTCTTCACAGAGCTAAGTTCAGGTCACTGCTGAGCTAAGTACAGGTCGCCATTGTGCTAAGTACAGGTCACCACTGAGCTAAGTACAGGTCACCACTGAGCTAAGTACAGGTCACCACTGAGCTAAGTATAGGTCACCACTGAGCAAAGTACAGGTCACCACTGTGCTAAGTACAGGTTACCACTCTTAATATCCAAGTTGTATTTAAAAATCTTGATACAGTAAAAAAGAAACTTTTGATAAAGAATTCTCCCCAAAATGCTGATGGATGTGTCTATAAGATTCCTTGTAAAATTTGTGATAAAGTTATTACGGTCAAACTGGTAAAAGTCTCGACCTAAGATTAAAACAACGTAAATATAGCACTGGAATTGGACAAGATTCCAATGCTCTATTTATTCATATGAGAGATTTTAACCATCCAAATGATTTTCAAAAAGTTGAGGCAGTTGTATGAAGCAAGTCTATGGTCGACAGGAATATAATTGAATCTTGTTTCATAAAAAGCAGTTTTGAAAATAATATGAAAATTTCCTTTGGTTTATATAAATTAGATCCATTTATAATTAATAAAATTTTGGAAGACTTTAATAATACATTGGACAAATAATAAATCTTAATTCTTGGGTAGAGTACTTTGGTGGGACAAATATTTTGTTTGTGGGATGTCGTGAAGGACCTGTCTAGTTGCGCCAGCAAGCCTGCTTCAGTGTTTCTCCTTTCTTTTGAGTCGGATATCGTCGCACGTCAGGTGTTACTTTGTTGTGGGATGTGATGGTGGGGTGTGGTCTAGACCTTTTATATGCATTCCATGATAATGTGAGAAGTCACGAAAGCGCTTGGAATTTCACTATCCTTTCACAGTGGTTGTTTTGCATATTCTGATATATACAATTACTAAAAAAGAGAAGAAGAAAAACTTTATAAAACTGGGTTGCTTAAATGTGCGTGGATGTAGTGCGGATGACAAGAAACAGATGATTGCTGATGTTATGAATGAAAAGAAGTTGGATGTCCTGGCCCTAAGCGAAACAAAGCTGAAGGGGGTAGGAGAGTTTCAGTGGGGGGAAATAAATGGGATTAAATCTGGAGTATCTGAGAGAGTTAGAGCAAAGGAAGGGGTAGCAGTAATGTTAAATGATCAGTTATGGAAGGAGAAAAGAGAATATGAATGTGTAAATTCAAGAATTATGTGGATTAAAGTAAAGGTTGGATGCGAGAAGTGGGTCATAATAAGCGTGTATGCACCTGGAGAAGAGAGGAATGCAGAGGAGAGAGAGAGATTTTGGGAGATGTTAAGTGAATGTATAGGAGCCTTTGAACCAAGTGAGAGAGTAATTGTGGTAGGGGACTTGAATGCTAAAGTAGGAGAAACTTTTAGAGAGGGTGTGGTAGGTAAGTTTGGGGTGCCAGGTGTAAATGATAATGGGAGCCCTTTGATTGAACTTTGTATAGAAAGGGGTTTAGTTATAGGTAATACATATTTTAAGAAAAAGAGGATAAATAAGTATACACGATATGATGTAGGGCGAAATGACAGTAGTTTGTTGGATTATGTATTGGTAGATAAAAGACTGTTGAGTAGACTTCAGGATGTACATGTTTATAGAGGGGCCACAGATATATCAGATCACTTTCTAGTTGTAGCTACACTGAGAGTAAAAGGTAGATGGGATACAAGGAGAATAGAAGCATCAGGGAAGAGAGAGGTGAAGGTTTATAAACTAAAAGAGGAGGCAGTTAGGGTAAGATATAAAGAGCTATTGGAGGATAGATGGGCTAATGAGAGCATAGGCAATGGGGTCGAAGAGGTATGGGGTAGGTTTAAAAATGTAGTGTTAGAGTGTTCAGCAGAAGTTTGTGGTTACAGGAAAGTGGGTGCAGGAGGGAAGAGGAGCGATTGGTGGAATGATGATGTAAAGAGAGTAGTAAGGGAGAAAAAGTTAGCATATGAGAAGTTTTTACAAAGTAGAAGTGATGCAAGGAGGGAAGAGTATATGGAGAAAAAGAGAGAGGTTAAGAGAGTGGTGAAGCAATGTAAAAAGAGAGCAAATGAGAGAGTGGGTGAGATGTTATCAACAAATTTTGTTGAAAATAAGAAAAAGTTTTGGAGTGAGATTAACAAGTTAAGAAAGCCTAGAGAACAAATTGATTTGTCAGTTAAAAATAGGAGAGGAGAGTTATTAAATGGAGAGTTAGAGGTATTGGGAAGATGGAAGGAATATTTTGAGGAATTGTTAAATGTTGATGAAGATAGGGAAGCTGTGATTTCGTGTATAGGGCAAGGAGGAATAACATCTTGTAGGAGTGAGGAAGAGCCAGTTGTGAGTGTGGGGGAAGTTCGTGAGGCAGTAGGTAAAATGAAAGGGGGTAAGGCAGCCGGGATTGATGGGATAAAGATAGAAATGTTAAAAGCAGGTGGGGATATAGTTTTGGAGTGGTTGGTGCAATTATTTAATAAATGTATGGAAGAGGGTAAGGTACCTAGGGATTGGCAGAGAGCATGCATAGTTCCTTTGTATAAAGGCAAAGGGGATAAAAGAGAGTGCAAAAATTATAGGGGGATAAGTCTGTTGAGTGTACCTGGTAAAGTGTATGGTAGAGTTATAATTGAAAGAATTAAGAGTAAGACGGAGAATAGGATAGCAGATGAACAAGGAGGCTTTAGGAAAGGTAGGGGGTGTGTGGACCAGGTGTTTACAGTGAAACATATAAGTGAACAGTATTTAGATAAGGCTAAAGAGGTCTTTGTGGCATTTATGGATTTGGAAAAGGCGTATGACAGGGTGGATAGGGGGGCAATGTGGCAGATGTTGCAAGTGTATGGTGTAGGAGGTAGGTTACTGAAAGCAGTGAAGAGTTTTTACGAGGATAGTGAGGCTCAAGTTAGAGTATGTAGGAAAGAGGGAAATTTTTTCCCAGTAAAAGTAGGCCTTAGACAAGGATGTGTGATGTCACCATGGTTGTTTAATATATTTATAGATGGGGTTGTAAGAGAAGTAAATGCGAGGGTCTTGGCAAGAGGCGTGGAGTTAAAAGATAAAGAATCACACACAAAGTGGGAGTTGTCACAGCTGCTCTTTGCTGATGACACTGTGCTCTTGGGAGATTCTGAAGAGAAGTTGCAGAGATTGGTGGATGAATTTGGTAGGGTGTGCAAAAGAAGAAAATTAAAGGTGAATACAGGAAAGAGTAAGGTTATGAGGATAACAAAAAGATTAGGTGATGAAAGATTGAATATCAGATTGGAGGGAGAGAGTATGGAGGAGGTGAACGTATTCAGATATTTGGGAGTGGACGTGTCAGCGGATGGGTCTATGAAAGATGAGGTGAATCATAGAATTGATGAGGGAAAAAGAGTGAGTGGTGCACTTAGGAGTCTGTGGAGACAAAGAACTTTGTCCTTGGAGGCAAAGAGGGGAATGTATGAGAGTATAGTTTTACCAACGCTCTTATATGGGTGTGAAGCGTGGGTGATGAATGTTGCAGCGAGGAGAAGGCTGGAGGCAGTGGAGATGTCATGTCTGAGGGCAATGTGTGGTGTGAATATAATGCAGAGAATTCGTAGTTTGGAAGTTAGGAGGAGGTGCGGGATTACCAAAACTGTTGTCCAGAGGGCTGAGGAAGGGTTGTTGAGGTGGTTCGGACATGTAGAGAGAATGGAGCGAAACAGAATGACTTCAAGAGTGTATCAGTCTGTAGTGGAAGGAAGGCGGGGTAGGGGTCGGCCTAGGAAGGGTTGGAGGGAGAGGGTAAAGGAGGTTTTGTGTGCGAGGGGCTTGGACTTCCAGCAGGCATGCGTGAGCGTGTTTGATAGGAGTGAATGGAGACAAATGGTTTTTAATACTTGACGTGCTGTTGGAGTGTGAGCAAAGTAACATTTATGAAGGGATTCAGGGAAACCGGCAGGCCGGACTTGAGTTCTGGAGATGGGAAGTACAGTGCCTGCACTCTGAAGGAGGGGTGTTAATGTTGCAGTTTAAAAACTGTAGTGTAAAGCACCCTTCTGGCAAGACAGTGATGGAGTGAATGATGGTGAAAGTTTTTCTTTTTCGGGCCACCCTGCCTTGGTGGGAATCGGCCGGTGTGATAATAAAATAATAAAATATATATTCATATCTATATTCATATCTATATATATATATATATATATATATATATATATATATATAATTCGCAAAGGAACGAAATTATTTACAATCATTATTCCTCCGTCCACAGCAGGATTCGAACCTACACACTCTACATCACAGTACGTAGTACTGACGCCTCTCGGGCAGATCTGGGATCTTTCCGAGTGGCGTAAGAACTACTTTCTTTGATACAGAGTGCGTAGATTCGAATGCTGCTGTGGACTGAAATAATGTTTATATATAACATTATCTCATTACGTCGACTTCATTACAACGACACTGTTAAAGTGCAACTACTATGGAAACATATACACTATATTTTAATAGGAAGATTAGTATTTCCTATGGAATTATGCATTCTCATTTACTTATACCAATCTTTGATACTATGTCAATTCTTCTTTCAAACTCATTCACTCTGTAATAGAAAATGGGCATGCAAGTTGATTATATTTCCCCGTATAAGCTTTTAAAAAATATGTGTCAAAATTTTCCCAGAGGAGAGCAGGGTTTCCCCATGATCTATTTATTGATTTTATCTGAGAAAGAAATGCGGAAAAAAATAAATTCTAGACTACTACCAGACTTTAGTTACCATACACATTCAATAAAGAACAGGAGAGTATACATCTCACCAGGTTTGATCACAAGTATTTTCCGGAGAAGAACATTTCACATGCAAGGTTACTTTAAATCCACGAGACTGAGAACAGTAATGGTTATCACTATGACCATAATTTTTAAAGGGGTGGACCGATAAGCTAGCGGAAGGGCTCGGTCAGATGATCAAAAGCTCCAATGGTGGGTCATCATCTGACTAAGACCAGCGTCAGGAAAAACTTGACCTGTTTCCTGACGAACCTTATCTAACCTAATCTTTAAATCCACGTAAGCAGCAATGTTTGTGTATTTATTGCCACTAGCTAGAATAAATTTCTCATTCTGACGGACTGTATTGGGTGCAGTTTCTGTCAATGTGCTGCTCCCTGTTGTTTTTTAATCTGCTTAATGACTTATACTAGTTTTACATTTATTCTAATAAAAATAAATACTCAAAGGAGAACAAGGTAGCATCACGCAGTTTTTTTTTTTATCATGTTAGCCTCGTCATTCATAATCCATAAAAAAAAATCTTGAGTATCTCGCAATTTCCGAGTTTAGGCAAAAATTCTTAGTGTCCCAGCCACGGCATTGTGATATTTTATTCTTTATTCTCCGGGGCATTAACAGTAACAGAGTGAACATGCATAAACTACCTGTCATAGCACCAAAAACAACGAAAAATAAGTAACATAGACGTTACGGTGTTAGTGACCTTTGAAGGACGTGATGCCGGTGAAGGTCGCTTGATTTCAATAATTGGAAATATCTTCCCTTGTCTTAGATCAAATCTGATCAGACGTCTTTAATTTCATAGGGGTTCTATGACCCCTTCAGGTGTAGCTCCCATGAATAAAATAATAATAATGATAAAGTTGGGGCCAATCGTATGAAAATATTTTGGTCTTTTTGAACCAATCAGTTGCTAACAGTTACTAACAATGACTAACAGTTACTGTTACGCAGTGTGCAACAGTAAAATACTGTATAAAAAATAATAATACCGAACGTGTATTATTCCTGGTCATTTAGTGTGCCCAGGACAGGAGCAGATCAGGTGTGTTCAGTTAGTACGAGACGGAATGTGACGAGGTGAAGTGGTCATCTTTGGGCGGCAGTGTGAGTAGATAATATTATTAAGTTTTTTAGTGTATACTATAATTTAGCTAATGTGTAAATTCTCTCATGTTTCTTAAAGCCCTAGTGTGTCCAAGGGTCTGTGTTTTGGAGAGTATTTAACGTTTTAACTGTAGGCTAAGTAGCCTGCAGGAAGGGGGGAAGGTGTCATGAAACCTCCCTGTTGATATATTTTGTCTGCTTGCTAGTAGCAGTGTGCTAGTGAGCTAATGGGAACTGGAGTAAAGGTGATGTTGTAGTGGAGCAGATTGTAAGTTGTATATAACTTACCATTATTATATTATATTTTTGTATAGGTGAATTTTTGTGTCCTTCCTTATACAACATTAATTATTTGCACTCATGCTTCGTAATTTGTATGAGTGCATGCTGGTCCTAGAGTTGCTGTTTTTTTAAGTAATTTAAATACCCCTAGACAGCAGATTGAGCAGCCATTTAGGAGCCAGGACATTTTATTTAAGTTACGATATCGAAGTCGTAATAGTTACTAACAATGACTAACAATTCCTAAAAATGACTAACAGTTCCAAACAATAACTACTAACAATAACCCTCTCCAGGTAAACTCCAGGTAAACAGTTACTAACAATAACTAAGTCACTAACAATAACTGACAGTTACTAATAATGACTAACATTGACCATATCGCTCACGGGCCGTGTGGTTGTGCTGTGCACACCCTCCTGGTTGAGAGGCCTTCCTGTGCAGTTTGATTTTCTCAAGATGGCGCAGAAAACAAGAAGGCGTGTCAACACTGTGTGCTTTGATTTAGTGCGGGGTGTAGTTACACCTCAGTCTGCACAGGTGATTCTACCTATGATTATTCGCGACACATACGGCATTGCTGATCAGGATCTGTACGGAGTATCGCTCAATGGGGCTCACCGGATATTCGTCAAGCTACGATCGACGGCAGTGTATGAACGCCTGGTGGAGAAGTATCAAGATGGCTGTGTGGACGTTAACTCGGCAATACGAGTTCGTCTCATTGATGTGTCGAGACGCTACACCTGGTGAAGGTACGTAATGTGCCTTTCGAAGCTGACGAGGCAGACCTGAGGAACGTTTTTGAACGTTACGGTACTGTTCACCTGGCAACAGCAGGTACTTGGGCGGATGGGGTGTACGCCGGCTTGCCGGAAGGTACGTTCAACCTGAAAATGACGCTGAGGCATTCTATCCCATCGTTTGTCATTCTAGAGGACTTCCGGACACAAGTTATGGTGTAATATGCAGGGCAGCGCAAGACTTGCAGGCTATGTGGCGCTTATGACCATATGGCAGCCCAGTGTGAGAGGCAGCAGCGACGACAGGATGCAGACAGAGGGACGGAGCGAGGGCCAGACCCGATGGCGGGGCCTGTCAGCGGGACACCTGTAAATGGCCATAATTCTTCTTGGAGCGAGGAGGTGGAGAGAAAGTTCCCAACGGTGGGGTCGAGCCCATCAATGCCTGTAGGCTCTATGGCCTCCGCTTTGGTGGAAGGGGAGACCAAGCTGAGTGGAGAGGAACGAGCGGAGGATGTAGCTTTAGAGCAGTTGACGGACAGGTTTTTGGAGACGACGAGAGATGGGGATGATGTACAGTCGGTGGAAGGACCAGAGGAGAGCGATGACGAGAGGAGAAGCAGTCAGCTGACTGCGGCTGCCGCTTCTACGGGAGTGGCGACCGTGGTCGAGGTGGCGGCGGAGGTACATTGTGAGGCATCCCCCGACCAGTGTTCTGGATGCAGAGAGTGTTCGGCGAAAGAGGGCGGCAACGCACTCTGATTCCGATGATGTCTTGACCCCGGCGCAGAGGCCGGGGAAGAAACCGTGGGCTGACGTGGTGAGTGGAGGCGCCACAGGTGTTCGACCGGGGGAAGAATCGCGCTCACAGTGGAGAGCGTGGTGGGAAAAGTAGGAAGGCTGGTAATGCGCCTATGAAAGGAGTTCCAGGGCAGCGTGTAAAACCCTTCACGAAGGTTTCAGGTGTATGACTGTGAATGTAAATGGGATGTGTGCGAATGTGAAGCGTTTGTGGCTGCAGGGGTTTTTGAGGCGTTATGCCATAGATATTGTGTTTGTGCAGGAGCTTAACTTTAAGGTTGGTCGGGATTTGAATGTGGCTGGATATCGTGTGTTTGTGGCATATTCGGAATGTTTGAAGGGTGGGGTTGGGATCCTGATTCGGGAGACCAGCCCGTTTGTTGTAATTAGATGTGAGGAAGGGGAGGAGGGTAGGGTAGATGGATGGTGGAGGGGTGAGCGACTGGCAGTGGTTTGTGTGTATGCGTCGGCGGAGTGTGATGTTCAGGTGAAGAATGAGTTTGCGCATGATGTTTTGATTTGTTATTTGAGATCTCTTCCCTCGGTAACAATCGTAGGCGGTGATTGGAATTGTGTAGTACGTAGAAAGGATGTGGAGTCACGGGGGGCAGGGTGTGTTTTGGTTAGCCTAAGGGATCTTTTGCTGGGCGTGGGGTTAAGGGATGTTATTGGAGGTGGGGACCTAATGGTTGAGCATACGTTTCATAGACAGGGATACGCGGCCAGGCTAGATAGGTTATATGTGACGAGAAGTGTGCGGGTGATGTGCGTGCGTACGGTAGATGCTGTATACACAGATCATAGAGCTGTTTATACGGACTTGACTTGGGCCAGCTTGTCTAAGAGGTATCCAGGGTATTGGAAGTTAAATGTGAGACTTCTTGGGGTGGAGGAGGTGGGGTTAGATTTTAAGACAATGTGGGAGAATTTGTGGGGAGAGGGTAGGGATGTGGGTGATTTGCTGGGGTGGTGGGATGGGGTAGCTAAGGAGAGGATCCGGCGGTTTTATGTGTGATGGGGAAAGTACCAGGGTTGGATGACATACGGGCTGCAGCAGTATTTCGAGGGCAGGTTGCAAGGTTGTTATGAAAGGGGCGTGCAGGCAGGGCAGTATCCCATGGAGGAAATCGAGTTGTTAAAAGGGAGGATTCGAGATTTGCAGAATGACAGATTTGATGTGGTGAGAGTGCAGGGTGGATTTGAAGAGGCGGTGTTTGGGTGATCGCCCATCGGCCTGTGTGTTACGGGGACAGAGGCAGCGCCGTATGACTATGGAAATTGATAGGCTGGTGGTACATGAGGACTTAGGTGGATATAGGGCGGGACAGGAGTTAAGAACAACTGAGGCGATGAATGATTACGTGGATAGGTGGTTTGGAAGAAATTCACTGAGTGCAGGGGTGGATGTGAGGGCTTTCGGGGGGTTGGGGGAGAATGTATCTTGTGTGCTAAGTGGCAGTGATTGCATGGCGTTGGGGGGGATATTGAAGAAGGGGAGGTGTGGAGGGCTTTAGAGGGGATGGCACGAGGTAAGGCACCAGGTTTGGATGGCATGCCTTGCGAGTTTTATGTGAGCCATTGGAGTGTTGAAGTCCTTCTTAGTAGAACTAATGAATACGATGAAAAGGGAGGTGAGGATGGGCAGGTTGCAAGGAACTGCAGTTGTGGTTTTAGTGCCAAAAGGTGAGCGAAAAGACACGGTGTGGGACTTTAGGATAATATCATTGCTGTGTGCTGATTATAAGATTTTTTCAAAAATTTTAGGAAATAGGCTGGTGTGTGGTGGATAAAGTGGTTGCGAGAGGACAATATGGTGTGTCTGGGAGGACGATGTATGACGGGCATAGTATTATAAAGAATTTTGTGGAAGGGTCGGGAGGGGAGCAGGGAAGGGGCTTAGCCTTAGTTTGGCAGGTGGCGCATGATAGTGTAGAACGTGAGGTGTTGTGGTACATATTAAGGAGGCAGGGTTTTGGGGAGGAGGTGGTGCATTGGGCAGAGACATTGTATAAAGGTGTGGGAGTGTGTGTACAGGTAAATGGGAAGTTGGGGGAGTGGGTATCCATGGGTCGGGGTATTAGGCAGGGTTGTTCCCTGTCTCAGTTGTTGTTTGCCTGTTTAACAGGCCCTTTCTATAGAGCGGTGGGAGCGTGTGTGGAGGTGGATTGGGGAGTAGGAAGTGGAGAGCAGGGAATAATAGGGTACGTGGATGACACGACAATACTAGTGCTAACGCTGAGGAGTTTACGTGCAGTAGATGTTATGATGTTATTGATAATTTCGCGAGGGTTATTGGGTTAAGAGTTAATGTGGAAAAATAAAAATTACTGGTCTTAGGAGACTGGGTGGGAAGAGAGAGTTGGGGATGGAATGTACGTTGGAATATGGTGGACAGGATAAAAGTGTGTGGGATAGTGTATATGGGTAGTGCGAGAGAGACGAGAGGCGAGGATGGTTAATTCTGGACTTGTTGTGGATCGAGTGGTGGGGCGCTTGGATGGATTGAGATCAACTCATTTGACAGTATATCAGCGTGCTATTGTTGTGAATGTGTTGTTATACAGTAAAGTCTGGCATGCTGCAGCAGTATATCCGTTAGCAGGTCCGGATGTTACGAGGCTGTTAAGGAGGGTTTTCCATTTTCTTTGGGGTTCCAGGTATGAATGGTTGAGTAGGAGTGTGATTACTCTACCGGTCAACAGAGGAGGATTGGGGTTGATTGATTTATGGTTAAGAGTCAACTGTATTTATTTAATTAAAGTGGGGGTTATGCCGTGTGCGGGGACGAGAGGAGAGGGGCATGAATGACTTACATGAAGAGGTGCGAATGTGGTGGGGAGGGTCGGAGATGAGGGTGTGTGAAGACGTGTTGCGGGCGTTGCTGCATGTCCGGGACCCTAATAAAGTTCGGGTGGGTGTTTTAGAGCGTGCTGTAAGGGCGAAGGTAGTCGCGAAGGCTGAGAGTATCTACCCTATGTATGTGTGGGAGGATATATGGGAGAGGTTACGGTTGATGTGCATGCGACCAAATGTGCGAGAGGTATTTTTCCGTTTTCTCCATGGTATACTGCCGTCGGGTGCTGCACTTAAGGAAAGAGGGTTGATGGTGGAGGGCGAGTGTCGGGTGTGCGGGGATGAGGAGACGGCGTTTCATGTAGTGTATTTTTGTGATAATCTAGGGAGTATCAGGGAATGGATAAGTAAGGTTCTGAGGACAGTGGGAGGGGGCGGGATATCAGTATTGAGGGCGTTAAGTTTGGACGTGGGAGGCGTAGAGGCGCCTGTGCAACGTGCAATCACGTATATAATTGCGGATTTTGTTTTTGTATCCTGGGCGATGGGAGGGAATGGGGATTGGGAGGTGCGCAAAAGGGTGTTGGCGGCGGCCATTTATAGAACGTTGTGTTGTAATCGTGAAATATATGGAAGTCGCTGGGACCAGGCTTTTTCAGCAGGGTATCGTAGTATGTGTGTGAGAGCATTGTTAGCGTTGTGAAAGGTGGGGGTTGAAGCTCAGGGGATGGAACGGGCTTATCTCCGGGGTTGGGTATGCACAAGGGCTGTGTTGCTGTGTGTATCAGTGTAATGTGTGGTTGTGGTGAACGTGGTTGTGTGAGAGGATGTGGTGGTGCAGTTATATAATGTGTTATAGCTGTATTTATGTCGGAGTCTACTGCCTTCTTTCTTTGTTGAAGTACTTGATTTACCTTTAGGCTTTGCCCTGGCACTCGGGGTTTTATGTGTTTACCTAGCATTTTGTTGCTATATTATATAATGTGTATAGCCTGTAGATGAGTGCGGAATGCTTATGGCTTTTCTAGTTTTGTGGCTGACTCGTAAGACTTGTGGTAAGGCGAGTATGTGTGACTGTAGGGAACTTATGTACTGGAGGGTTAGTTGAGTAAGAGTATGTACTTTGTTTTATCATGAGATTGTGATGTAGGTCCTTTCATTTATTGATTATTTGTGAAGGTTGTGAGTAACCGATATATTTATCGTAATATTCTTCTTATTGTATTGTGCATTGACAATATGTCACAGTAATGTTATGTAAATAGTGTATACCTGAAGGGATTATGGCTTTAATAATATTATTGAACCTGCTTCAGGGGTCACCTACATGTTATGTCCTTGTTGTTGTTCTTGTGTAAATAGGATTAAGATTACCCATCTTTCTTAATGTTATGTTCTGTCATAAGCGATATTTTCTAGTGTATTTGTGTAACCTCTTTGTGTCTGTTAATATTGTGTTTATTTGCTATTGTACGTCCTGAGGGATTGTGATTCATAATGTATTTATATTAAATGTATATCAACCCTTGTTTAAGGGGATTTATGTTAAGCTATGTATTGTATTTTAAATAAAATATAAAAAAAAAATAATGACTAACTGATACTAACAGTTCCTAACAGTGACTAACAGCTACTAACAATGAGTAACAGTTACTAACAATAACTAACAGTTGCTAACAATGACTAACAGTTACTAACCATAACTAAAAATTACTAACAATAACTAACAGTTACCAACAATAATTAACAGTTAATAACAATGATTCGCGCCTTCTGTACAAATTTATTTATAGGTAACACCTCACTACACTTTCCCGCACTACACCCTCGCCCTTATTCTCTCCTTCACCCACCCTCACTCACCCACCCTCACCCACCTACCCTCACCCACCTACCCTCACCCACCTACCCTCACCCATCCACTTTCCTACCCACCCTCGCCTACCCACACACCTACCCACCCTCACCCAACCACCCACTCACCTACCCACCCACACCACCACTCACCACCTCCACCCTGACCTATCCACCCTCACCACCTTCATATCCATTATACTCTTAAATGCACACCACATTTACACCCACACCACCACTCACACCCACACTGCTCTCACATCCACTCCACCTTCACAGCAACACCACCCTCACACTCACACCCACACTGCTCTCATATCCACTCCACCTTCACAGCAACACCACCCTCACACTCACACCCACACTGCTCTCATATCCACTCCACCTTCACAACAACACCACCCTCACACTCACACCCACACCACCGTCACACCCACACTAACCCCTCACGTCTGCTTCATCCACCCTTACATCCTAACCCTCTACATGAACTCACACTCACCCCCTCTCACACTTCCCTCACACATATGAACCTTTTTTCACCTTCTATTTGTAGGTGGAAAAAACATTACTGAATGTAAAATATTGGATAAAAAATTCTGGGGAAAAAATTAACTGAAATTAGATACGGAATATTATGGCTCGGTAACGAATCAATTCATTTTACATTGTTTCTTACGGGGAAATTAGTTTCGAGAATCAGTCAGCTTGAATGTCCTGGTGTTCTGGAAAACATTAAATCGTAAGATGGGCGCCCCTACATTGCTATTATTATTATTATTATTATTATTATTATTATTATTATTATTATTATTATTATTTTTTTTTTTTAACAAGTCGGCCGTCTCCCACCGAGGCAGGGTGACCCAAAAAGAAAATACGTTCATCATCATTCAACACTTTCACCTCACTCAAACATTATCACTGTTTTTGCAGAGGTGATCAGAATACAACAGTTTAGAAGCATATACGTATAAAGATACACAACATATCCCTCCAAACTGCTAATATCCCGAACCCCTCCTTTAAAGTGCAGGCATTGTACTTCCCATTTCCAGGACTCAAGTCCGGCTATATAAAAATAACCAGTTTCCCTGAATCCCTTCACTAAATATTACCCTGCTCACACTCCAACAGATCGTCAGGTCCCAAATACCATTATTATTATTATTATTATTATTATTATGATTATTATTATTATTATTATTATTATTATTATTATTATTATTATTATTATTATTATTATTATTATTATTATTAATTATAGTAACAATTATATTATTATTATCTTTAGTATTAATAATAGCATTAATAATGATAATAATCGTAGTGATAATAATAATAATAATAATTTTATTATTCAGCGATATTCAAGTAAATAATATGAGTGCTTGTGACAAGGTGGAGCAGGATTTAGTAATAGTTGAGTCCCTTTACGTAGGTCAGTCTTGTACCTAGAAAGAGGAGGATCAAACCTCCACCACTCCTAGAGAAGATTCACCCCTCCATACGGGTTTAGCACATCGTATTAATATATAAAAGGCAGGGTTTAAAAGTTTCATCGGTCTCTAGGAAATATATATGCATACAGCCTGGTTGATCAGACCCATCTCTCTTAATAATGAAAAGGCTTCAGAATGAGCTGATGTAGGTAACATTTCTTAGCCTGTAAATAAAGGTAGCAAACCTTAACCTAACATTGTTAAACCCGGTGTAATAATAATATAAAAAAGTCTGTGTGAGGGTTGTGGATGTTACTTTGTATGGTGAAGACGTTGTTTAAGCCGTTCCCTTCCCTTCCTCTCTCTCTCTCTCTCTCTCTCTCTCTCTCTCTCTCTCTCTCTTTTTTTTTTTTTTTTTTTTTTTTTTTTTTTTTTTTTTACACAGGGTTTGACAAGGTTAAGGATCCCTAGCTTTATTGTCAGCTATTTACAGGTTAAGGATTCCTAACTTTATTGGCAAGCTAAGAGCTGTTACCTACATCAGCTCATTTGAAAGCATTTTTATTGTTAAGAGACATACAAGTAGGAAACAGGATGAAGTTGGAGCCATCTGTGGGCCAGCATTTTCATTTGATCAACTGACTTTATCTCGTTGACATCTTTATCCTGTACGAATGTGTTCCATACTCGAGTCATCCTGGGTATGTATGATCTCAGATGGAGTGATGTTCTGGAGAAGGGTACAGCCAGAGTGAAGTTACTGCTTTCTGCCCGTCTTGTGGCATAAAAGCTTGTTTCACGCTGTCCTCGAAGTGGATCCAAGTGTGGTATTTTGACAATATTGGCCTTGTACATAACAGTAAGGCCACCCACATCCCTCCTATGTTGAAGGCTCTGCTGAAATGACAGATCTATTCAGGATGGGTCCAGGCGAGAGATGAGACGTCTTGCTCTGTTCTCTACTCTGTCAAGCAGTCGCAGATGAGAGGGGGGGGGGGCAGGCAAACCAAGAAAGTGGAGCATACTCAAGGTGCGAGCGTACTTGTGCCTTGTACAGGATTTTGCAACCCCTACTGTCAAGCAGATGGGAGATACGGCGAAGTGCTGTAAGCTTCCTGGCTGCCTTGTTTGCAAGATTTACAACATGGTTCTTCATGGTTAGTTTGGAGTCAAATTTCACCCCAAGGATATCAACTTCTTCTCCAGGTGCCAACATCCTCCCATTCATCCTTACTACTGCACCAGCATTACCATCATGGTGCCTAGAGACGATCATCATTTGTGTTTTCTCAGGTGAAAATGTTACTTGCCATCTATTTCCCCAAGCTGATATAGCTCTCAGCTGGTGATTGATGTAGCTTAGAGCAGCTGGCATTTCTTCTCTTGGATAAGTGAATGTCAGTGTACAGTCGTCTGCATATGCATGTGATTCTGGGATGAGATGAAGAAGGTCGTTGAAGTAGACATTCCATAACAATGGACCCAGCACGCTTCCTTGTGGAACACTTGCCCCAATAGGATGTCTTGCTGATTCCGTTCCATTGAGAACTACACTTAGAGATCTACCATGAAGGTAGTCACTGAGGAGACATAGCGTAGAGCCTGCAATTCCCAGTACTTGAAGTTTTGCTAAGAGGCCCTGGTGCCACACCCGGTCGAACGCGCCCGCAATGTCCAGTGCTACCACACAGCTGACTTTGGATTCATCCAGTGACTGGTGCCACTTAGTGGAGAGGTTTAACAACAGATCAGCAGCAGAGTAACCTTTCCTGAAGCCATATTGACGATCACAAAGTAGTGAGTGGTAGTCAAAAAACTCTGTCATTTGTCTTGAGATTATTGTCTCAAGGATCTTACCAGTGATTGACAGGAGTGACACTGGTCTGTAGTTGCTGATTTCTGCTCTGCTCTTCTTTTTGTGAACAGGGACTACATTTGCCTCTTTCCATAGAGAGGGCCATTTACACTGTACTAGGCAGTCCTGAAAGATGCGAGTTAGAGGTGCTGCTAGCTGGTCTGCACATCTTCTCAACAATCTTGGGCTCAACTTGTCTGGGCCCACAGCCTTTTCTTGGTCAAGCGATTTAAGTAGGAAATGCACCTCCTCCTGCCTTATTGCCACCACTGACAGTTTTGACACAGTTCTTGCAGCTAGCCAAGGAGGGTCCCTTGCTGGATCAGGAACTTGCATTTTGGTAGCAAAGTGTTCAGCAAAGAGGTCCGCCTTCTCTTGACTACTAGTAGAGGTGGTCCCATCCTGTCGATTTAGAGGTGGAATAAGTTCATCAGGCAGATAACCTTGTCTGTCCTTGACCAGGGACCACCAGGTTTTGGAGCCTACCCTACCTGATGCTAACTTTCTTTTAGTGTTCACCTCCCATTTAGCAATGGCCCACTCTCTCTCTCTCTCTCTCTCTCTCTCTCTCTCTCTCTCTCTCTCTCTCTCTCTCTCTCTCTCTCTCTCTCTCTCTCTCTCTCTCTCTCTCTCTCTCTCTCTCTCTCTCTCTCTCTCTCTCTCTCTCTCTCTCTCTCTCTCTCTCTCTCTCTCTCTCTCTCTCTCTCCATATAAGATAAAGCAGATGAAACAACGTAGTGCTGGCCGGGTATATTATATTATTATTTTCTGCTATAATCTACGACTCGAGGAAATCTATCGATTTCTGATTCTAATTTTCCTGAGAGCTTCCGTGAAATAATATAGATTGTGTTTCTGTTTGATCTGTACCACCTAAGGATATGTCTTGATGCTGGTTAAATGCTATTCATCCAAGGAACTGGAGCTTCCCCCTCTTTCTCGGATCATATCAAATCATTCCTCATTCCTATGAGCAGTATGGCCCCTACGGGTTTAAGTCTTTTACGGCCTGTGATTAAAATATGGTTCCCTGAGAGGAGTGCGAGTCAGGATCGCAAATGACAAGAGCCCATGTAGTAAGAAATGGAATACTGGAAGGCCTCACTTTACAGCGTTCCGATACTGCAGCGGTTTTCGATTATTTCTATTCTTCATTTATTCAGACTTCCTACAGCAAATATATTTACCTCTCATTCAAAAAAAATGTTTAAAGGCAAATAATGTGTGTATTGCATATGCATATTTTAAGCCTAGCTCTATTGCTCATATAATATGTGATAATAAAAACATGTTATCAGGCTTTCATATACTTTTAAAAGTGAAAAAAAAAGTTATGTTTCACATTACAGATATTTTAGCTTTACAGCAGTAGCCCAGAACCTAACCTGCTGTAAAGCGGATCCCTTCTATGCGCTAGTTAACTGAAGGCTGAAAGGCTGAAACAGGAACTGTGGATCGACTTCATGCATGGTTAGTAAGGTAAACGCATCAGCAACATACAAACATTGCACTCGTAACTGAAGCAATACTTTCTGTGACAAGGCATCAGGGAGGAAGACACAAACTGGACTTAATGAAAGGTATTGGAAAGAGTTTGACGGGAAGTGAGTGGGTAACCAAGATAAAAGTTGCATTCGAGAAACGGGTGTTTTCGGGAAGCGATAATAAAGAATAAAATAGTCAAAATATCGTGGCTGGAACAATTCACGACTAAACCAGTATTGGGGACGAAACTTACGGCAGATGTTGTGGTCCCTCTTGGGCCATTATCAAATCTCCAGTAATAGAGGAATGTGATATATTTGTAGAGGGGAAAGAGGTGGGAGAGTCATTCGGAAGAATGAAGATGGACGGAATGAGTGGGACGAACAATTAGGTTCAAACAGATGGCAAAAGAGCTAAGAAAACAATGGGAACAAACCCATTATCTGTCTTAGTGCTGGTGGAAATGACATCGGAAAGGGCAAGAGACAGGAGCTGCTGGATAAGTACATGTCAGTCATAGATGTAGTCAGGTCTAAAGGAGGGGTCCCAGTCCTAGGTAGCATTTTGCCTAGAAGTGGACAGCGCTGTATAGTCCTTGTGGCTTAGCGCTTCTTTTTGATTATAATAATAATAATAATAGAAGGGGAGTGGGCAATGAATGGATGTCTAGGGCAATTGGTATAAATTGTTGGCTAGACAGGAACTGCAACGAATTTGCAATCCCATTCATTGATAACTGGGACAAATTCATGGCAAACGTGATATGTTTGCATGGGATGCGGTATATCTCTGTGGGGCTGGAGTGGTTGCATAAGCTATCTCGATTGAGGGGGCCATTGCTGACTTGTCTAGGACTTGAAACTGATACATTATAGCGGTATGGGTGTATGTGGGAAACAATCAAGCTGCAGTAGTAGGGTTGAAAACAGCAGATATTATGAGGATACCTCAGGGATATGTTTACAAGACAATATTAAAAATAAAGTTGCTAGTAAAGGCAAAGCAATTGATCAAGAAACAAAAAGAGATAGTAGAGGGCAGAGCGTGGCTAGCTCTCTTAAGGTTACTATACTAATAGTAGGAGTCTGGTTCAACCTGAATGCAACATATTGGGTTATAAACTTTTCCACACTGACTGTGTCAACAGGAAGGGTGGTAGAGTGGCGATGTATGTCAGAGATAATTTAAACTTTTGTGTTAGATAAGATATAAGATTAGAAACAACGGACACTGAATCTATTTTGGCTACAATTTCTCAAGGATCGTGTAAAATTAATTTTGGGTGTGATTTATAGGCCCCAAAACCTTGATAGAGAATGTAGTAAGCTGCTATGGGACGAAATTTATAAGACGCCTAGATATGAAAATGTTGTGTTAATGAGAGATTTTTACTTCAGTGTAACTGATTGGAACAATGTGACAGAAAATCTTGAGTCTAATGACTTTCTTCATATGGTTCAGGATTGCTCTTTTAAAACAGTTTGTGACAATCAACTAAAGGAAACAACCTGCTTGAACTGGTTCTTGCCAACAAGAATCAATAATTATTAATCTTGAGATTAATGATGAGCTTGAGGAAAGCGATCTCAAATCACTTAATTTAAATATAACAAGGAATTACCCAAATAACTACAAGCAATTCTCTGTCCCAGATGTCCGCTTCACTGATTTCCTGGGACTGAGAAATTACCTGGGTGGGCTGAACCGGAATGACCTACGGGGCTGGTAGGTGGTTAAGGTTACCAATATGACTTTTTTAGAGCATAGTTCTAGCTATTAGGGAAATTAGATCTAACAAAAATGATCCCAAATGGATGAACAATAGATTAAAATATCTCACTGGTCAAGAGAGAGGCATATGTAGGCGTATCAAAAGAGGGGATTGGCAGTTTAAGAAATCAATATATTCAATCAAAGAGAGAAATAAAAAAAAAGGAATAAGAAAAGCAAAAAGGAATTATGAGGCTAAATTCGCAAGGGATTCGAAGACTAACCCAAAACGGTTCTTTCAGGTAAGATTAGGGACGAGATAGGCCCACTTAAAAGCAACTCAGGTCAGATTACTGACAGTGATTAGGAAATGTGAGAAAATTTCAACACTAACTTCCTCTCTGTTTTTACTCAGGAAGATACTGGTGAAATTCCAGAAATAATAAATTATGTAGAACAGGACGATAATAAACTATGCACGACTGGGGTAACGAATGAATGGTCCTCAGACAAACAGAGAAATTAAAACCTAACAAATCCCCAGGTCCTGATGAACTGTTTGCAAGGGATTTAAAGGAATGTAAAAACGACCTTAGCAAACATTTGGCTAATCTTTTCAACATATCACTACAAACTGGCATAGTGCCAGACAATTGAAAAATGGCTAATGTAATACGTATTTACAAAGAAGTAGACAGGTCCTTAGCTTCGAACTAGAGACCAATAAGTGATACCTCCATAATGGGAAAATTTATGGAATCAATAATTGCCGAGGCAATTAGTAGCCTTCTTGAAAGGCAAAAATTGATTAATGAATCTCAACACAGTTTTACAAAGGGGCGTTCCTGCCTTTCGAATTTACTAACTTTCTTCACTAAGGTATTGAAAGAGGTAGCTCATGGTAATGAATATGATATTGTGTATATGGACTTCAGTAAGGCAGAGTTTCACATCATAGACTATTGAGGAAATTTAAGGAACACGGAATAGGAGCAGAAATTTTTTACTGGGTACAGGCATGGTTGACAAATAGGCAGCAGAG
The DNA here is from genome assembly GCF_038502225.1 of Cherax quadricarinatus. Classification (NCBI taxonomy): domain Eukaryota; kingdom Metazoa; phylum Arthropoda; class Malacostraca; order Decapoda; family Parastacidae; genus Cherax; species Cherax quadricarinatus. The sequence goes on along the minus strand of NC_091299.1, from coordinate 37,245,679 downwards.
AGTTTGCGTAAATGGGGAGAAATCAGAATGGGGGCACGTCACAAGCGGTGTTCTACAGGGGTCAGTGTTGGGCCCCTTGTTGTTCACAATTTACATAAACGACATAGATGAGGGAATAAATAGCGACATAAGAAAATTTGCTGATGGCCCCAAAACAGGCCGTCCAATTCATTTTCATGAGGACATCAGAGCACTCGATGACGATTTCAGCAGACTGATGCAGAGGTCGGAGAAGTGGCGGCTGCAAGTTAATATAGACAAATACAAAGTTCTAAATGTTGGGCAGGAAAATAACCATGCCACATATAAACTAAATAATGTAGATCTTCATATTACTGATTGGGTGAACTATTTAGGAGTTCTGGTTTGCAGTAATTTGAAACCAAGACAACAGTGCATAAGTGCTCGCAATAAAGTGAACAGAATCCTTGGCTTCATATCAAGAAGTATAAATAACAGAAGTCCTCAGGCTGTTCTTCAACTCTGTATATCTTCGGTTACGCCTCATTTAAATTATGCTGCATAGTTCTGGTCACCGTATTACAGAATGGATATAATTGTACTGGAAAACGTACAAGGGAGGATAGCAAGTAGATCCAGTGTATCAGAAATCTTCCCTATGAGGATAGATTGAGGCCCCTAAATCTTACGTCTCTAGAAAGGCGTAGAATTAGGAGGGATATGATCGAGGTGTATAAATGTAAAACAGGAATAAATAAAGGGGATGTAAATTGCGTGCTTAAAATATTTACCAGAACAGGACTCTTAGCAATGGTTTCAAGTTGGAAAAATTCAGATTCAGGAAGGATATAGGAAGGCACTGGTTTGGTAATAGAGTTGTGAATGAGTGGAACAAACTACCGCGTACCGTCAACGTGGCTAAAACGTTGTCTAGCTTTAAAAATAGATTGGATAAATACATGAGTGGGTGTGGGTGGGTGTGAGTTGGACCTGACTAGCTTGTGCTAGTGGATCTGATGCCGTGCTCCTTCCTAAAGTGAATGTGAACTGAACCTGACTAGGTTGGGTCAATGGCAAGGGCTGGTAGGCGACTTGGATCTGCCTCGTATTGGCCGATGGGCCAGCTGCAGTGTTCCTTCTTTCTTATGTCCATTGTTTTGTTCTTAAATATTAACTTATTGACATAACTCTCAATGAATAATAGTAAAAATTAATACTTAGGCCTCATGTATAACACGTTATGTCCTTCGTCATTCTACTCTCCCGTAGGTTTCTTACTGAAAAAGTGATATAATACTGGATCGTATCATTCTTCTCAGTCGACAGTAGTCATAAGAACATAAAAACATAAGAAAGGAGGAACACTGCAGGAGGCCTGTTGGCCCATACAATATTTGCAATGTTATAAATCTTGGTAATTAATTTTTTTTTTTTGCCGGTGGCAGAACTAGTCCAACACTTCACTACGTTCAATTCAGATTTAGATATCTCTATATTTTATTAATTAACTCTGAAACTGCAAAAAGAAAATTATACGTCTGTGAAATAAATAATATCTGCTCAGTTATGCTAGAGAAAGTAGCTCCATCACATTTCTAAATATCATTCATGTAAAATAAACAAAAATTACTTAATTTTCCTGGCGAATTGCAGTTCTGTTACCAGACTTACAATGCAATGTGAAATATTTCCATCAGTAGACTTACAGGTGGCGGTTAGTGGCTGGGGAATGTAATAAGTCTTTCAGAATGGTTAACATTTTATCTGAATTTATGCTTCACATTTCAGACTTTTCAGTTCACTTAGAGGCCGAGAGCTGCTTACAGTGTTGAATGGCCGGCGGAAGATGAATGTGTTTGGCTGGATTTGAAAGTGACCATTACAGCTTCCGATTAGATAGAGTGGACGTAAAATACCTTAGTGGGTAAAGAAGTTCTCATTGACGATATTTACGTTGGTGATTATGTCACTATTTATCGGACTGTCGAGACTAGTTGCTTTACCACGAAGTAAAGTTGGTTATTACTTATGTGGCTATTGTGACGCCTAATAGATTATCATAACATAATACGATAATAGATTATTATAACATTCTATTACATTATGAAGCAGTGTTTATACAAGTCGATGTGGACCTACAAGATTTTCCGTACCAAATTTTTCTTAGAAAAAGTGTTGGGAAGTTACTATCGTCTATCTTGGTAGATAGCAACCATCCTGTCAAATGAATGGGAAAAGAAAGCTTGATTGATATTTTGTACTTAGGCAGGATTGCTGTTTCTGTCTTTGATTGCCTTAAGCATAAGTTAATTTCACGTACTAGTACTAATATGCAGTACTGTATATGTGTTCTCAAATAGTTCTCATTCTTGCAATAGTTACTTTTCAGTTTATGAGGTATGTATGGTGTAAGATCAGGTCGCGGGGGCGATGATCCCCTAAACTATTAAAAAAATATGACAAATTTACTTTTCCTAAAAATTTGTTTATGGCTGAATATTTTAGAGCTAATGCCATGAATATCCGACGACCTGGACACAAGAACTTAATATTTACTTAATTATGAACCACGCAACGGCGTGAAAATTAGGGAGCATATCTGTGAGAGAGCTAACAGGATTCAAACCCGGGTATATATGGTTGCATAGGCGTAATGCTAACAAGTATAAGTATGAAGGCAAAATATACATAACTTGCTGTAATCTGAACATCTCGCTCAGGAAAGAGTTTTGTCAAGTGTTGATCAAAACATCGTTCCAATAAGAGTATCTTTAGCATTTTGCTTGTTCCTACCCATGGGGTGTAGTTACACTCGGTGGGTGGAGGTACACCCGCTGCGCCACCACCAGCCTGGGTCGTTTATGCAGCTCCGTGGGAACACAGCTCACAGCCAATTTTCCAGTTCAGGGAACTCACGAGCCATTAAATTTATGCTTGAATTAGACCTTAGAGAAATACGCCAGGCAAACCCGGAACGGAACGGGGGTAGTGTTAGTACCTTACTCCTGTAGACGAGAAAATGACTGTGGCCTGGAGGATGACTGTGGCCGGCTACAGTCATCCTCCAGGGCAGGAGAATGACTGTGGAAATGAGAATGATTGTGGCCAGAAAAATGGCTGCTGAAGTGTGTAACCTGGAGAATGAATATGGCCTATAGAATTACTGCAGCCTGGAGATTTACTGCAGCCTGGAGTGTCTGTGGCTTGGAAAATGCCTATGGCTTGCAGAATGACTGTGGCTTGGAGAATGAATGGAGATTAGGAAATGACTCTGACCTAGAAAATTGCTAAATCTAGGAAAAGGACTTTGGCCAGGAATATAACGGGCCAGAAGAATAATTTTAACCTAGAGAATTGCTATGGCCTGAAGAATGACTGTGGTCAAGAGAATGACTGTGGCTTCGAGTATGACTGTGACCGGGAAAATGATGGTGGGCTGAAAAATAATTGTCTTGCAGAATTACTGTGACTTGCAGAATGACTGTGGCTTGAAGAATGACTTAGGACAAGAGAATGTCTGTGATTTGGAGAAAGAAGGTGACTAGAGGAGTAAGACTGTAACCAGAACAATAGTTATATTTGGAATGACTATACCTATAACAACGAGAGTGGTCAGAAGAATGACTATATCCAACTGAATGACTCTGACGTATTGGATGACTATGACAAATGAATGACTATAGACAGATGAATGAGTATGGCCAGTTGAATAAGTATGACCAGATGAATGACTATGGCCAGATGAATTACTATAGTCAGATGAATGATTATGGCCAGATGAATGACTATGGCCAGATGAATGACTATAGTCAGATGAATGACTATGGTCAAATGAATGACTATTGCCAGATAAATGACTATGGCCAGATGAATGACTATGGCCAGATGAATGTCTAGGGCCAGATGAATGAGTATGGCTAGATGAATGACTATGGCCAGATGAATGACTTTGGCCAGATAAATGAATATGGCCAGATGAATGTCTAGGGCCAGATGAATGAGTATGGCTAGATGAATGACTATGGCCAGATGAATGTCTAGGGCCAGATGAATGAGTATGGCTAGATGAATGACTATGGCCAGATGAATGTCTAGGGCCAGATGAATGAGTATGGCTAGATGAATGACTATGGCCAGATGAATGACTTTGGCCAGATAAATGAATATGGCCAGATGAATGTCTAGGGCCAGATGAATGAGTATGGCCAGATAAATGACTGTGGCTCTCAGAGGTTAAAAGCGCCACCTGGGTTACTGAAAGACGATAGCGAAAGTTGAAAGTGATAATACGGAGGGAGACTATGAGAGTGATAAGGGAAGGAGGATAGGAGAGGAGGAACGGTATGAGGAATAATGGAGAAATGATGTGGGAGGAGGACGAACGGAAGAATACTAGAAGAAGAACTGAGGCAGGATATGGGAGAGAAAGGGAGGGAGGAGACTGATGTGATACTCATGTTCTTATATCGCACAAAAAATAGCACTTAAGTTCTTATATAGCACCAAAATTATGGGCAAAAGTCTTTCAGAAAAACAGATGTAAAGGTTTGAGAGGCTTGACTTGTCAGCACGTATGATAGAACGACACTTATGTGTAGCATGTATGATAGAACGACACTTATGTGTAGCATGTATGATAGAGCGACACTTATGTGTAGCATGTATGATAGAGCGACACTTATGTGTAGCATGTATGATAGAACGACACTTATGTGTAGCATGTATGATAGAGCGACACTTATGTGTAGCATGTATGATAGAGCGACACTTATGTGTAGCATGTATGATAGAATGACACTTATGTGTAGCATGTATGATAGAACGACACTTATGTGTAGCATGTATGATAGAATGACACTTATGTGTAGCATGTATGATAGAACGACACTTTTGTGTAGCATGTATGATAGAACGACACTTTTGTGTAGCATGTATGATAGAACGACACTTTTGTTTAGTTTGTATGATAGAATGACACTTATGTGTAGCATGTATGATAGAGCGACATTTATGTGTAGCATGTATGATAGAGCGACACTTATGTGTAGCATGTATGATAGAACGACACTTATGTGTAGCATGTATGATAGAACGACACTTATGTGTAGCATGTATGATAGAACGACACTTTTGTTTAGTATGTATGATAGAACGACACTTATGTGTAGCATGTATGATAGAACGACACTTATGTGTAGCATGTATGATAGAACGACACTTATGTGTAGCATGTATGATAGAACGACACTTATGTGTAGCATGTATGATAGAGCGACACTTATGTGTAGCATGTATGATAGAACGACACTTATGTGTAGCATGTATGATAGAACGACACTTATGTGTAGCATGTATGATAGAGCGACACTTATGTGTAGCATGTATGATAGAACGACACTTATGTGTAAAACCATATTTTATTCATATTTTATCAAGTCGTTCATTTGATGAAGTTCTTGTGCAACACTTAAGAATCTTTACTGTTGTGTCGCTTCGTCAACCAGTTGCTTTATTAATCCGTAAGAGAGGTAATTTCAGGCGATCAGTCCCTCGGATTTGATAGGTGTTACCTGGAGGTTACCTGGAGGTTATTCCGGGGATCAACGTCCCCGCGGCCCGGTCCACGACCAGGCCTCCCGATGGATCAGGGCCTGATCAACTAGGCTGTTACTGCTGGCCGCACGCAGTCCGACGTACGAGCCACAGCCCGGCTGATCCGGCACTGACTTTAGGTATCTGTCCAGCTCTCTCTTGAAGGCAGCCAGGGGTTTATTGCCAATTCCCCTAATGCTTGATGGGAGGCTGTTGAACAGTTTTGGGCCCCGGACACTTATGGTGTTTTCTCTTAGTGTACCAATGGCGCCCCTACTTTTTATTGGCGGCATTTTGCATCGCCTGCCCAGTCTTTTACTTTCGTAGGGACTGATTTCTGTGTGCAGATTTGGGACCATTCCTTCCAAGATTTTCCAAGTGTAGATTATGATATATCTCTCCCTCCTGCGTTCCAACGAGTACAAGTCAAGTGCTTCCAAGCGTTCCCAGTAGTTAAGGTGCTTGACAGAACTTATACGTGCAGTAAAGGATCTCTGTACACTCTCTAGATCTGTGATTTCACCTGCTTTGTATGGAGATGTTAATGTACAGCAGTATTCCAGCCTAGAGAGAACAAGTGATTTGAAAAGGATCATCATGGGCTTGGCATCTCTCGTTTTGAAAGTTCTCATTATCCATCCTATCATTTTCTTTGCACGTGCGATCGTGGCACTGTTGTGATCCTTGAAAGTGAGATCCTCAGACATTACTACTCCCAGGTCCCTTACATTATTTTTCCGCTCTATTGTATGGCCGGAGTCAGTAGTATACTCTGTTCAGTCCCTCAGAAATGACAAATCTGAAACAGGAGACAGGTGTGGAGAAGCAGCTGGAGACGGCATCTCAGGTGGGCGGAGCCCACTATTGAAAGTAGGTCATGTCAGTAGGTTAGGTAAGCGTTAAAGTAGTAGAAAATTCTCCTTACTAAGATTCCAAGATGATGATGTGTCAGACACGTTTACGGTATAATACTTGTATAATACTTGTATAATACTTGTCGGTTTGAATAATTTTATACAAACCGACAGGTAGTTAAATAAGAAACGTGTGCAACACGATTATCTTTATTGTCAAGCCAATTGATGAAGAGCGACACCACAGTGAAGATACTCAAGTGTTGCACTTGTGTCCTGTTCGCTTACTTGATGGTCATGTATTCACTTCATAAAATAATGACGAAGCTTTGTTTAGAGCAGAGCATAACAGATAAACAAATATCAAACAACAGTGAATGTACGAATATGTATATTCTTCGTTAGAAAATGTCAGTTATATGCGGATCTTAATCAGGTGGAAATCTGTTCCGTGGCTTCTCCAAGAAATGTCGATGATGTCGATGATCGGGCTGGGGCCCGATGATTTCTGCGTTTTGGCTGGGGCTCGGATGATTACTCTCCAGTAATTGGAGTGGAGGTGTCGGCTCCCGATGACCTGGAATTTGGATATATAATATAAAAAAAATAAAATGACCTTGAAAGAACACACATGTTATGAAAGGAGAAAAGTACATTATGTAGATTTAACCTATAGTAACCCAATAAAGTAAGACAATACATTTTATTTCTATTGGGGTTGTGTTAATTTACACAGGCATTTTTGCATGCCCTCAGTTATACTATGACCATGACATTATTAACATTACAAAGCCAAAAAAATGAACTGTCTGCATCAAAAAAATCATTAAGAATATGTTATACAAGAAATCACTTTCCACTCTTCTTGCAGTTTCATTCATTCATTAGATCAGGTCTTAATTATGTATTGGTTTATATTAAGACTGGCAGTGATGTGATTCGTTATTTATTTCTGTATGACAAAAGGTATTTGAGGCCTGGCCACTTATTGTGGGAATTATAATTTTTTTACTTGCCCCGGTATCTAACCTTCACAAAATCTGAAGCAATTTTGTGTACGTGGTGTATAGTTTCATTAGCTTTACCCTACCTACCAATGGTGTGTATTTTTTGTTATACAAAAGTGGTGAATACATCGGTGTCTTTATTGCGGTGTATAATAATAATAATAGCGGCTAAGTCCTCCTAAAACTTTAGCATGAAACTCGGATCCAGCACAACCCATCCACGTCTCAGTGTCTGGTCACGAGCGCCGGGGAAACTACGCGCTAGGTCTGACGATCGTATACTCACCAGGCGATAGCGACGGTGTTTAGAGTTTTCATAAGACATTTTACGGTCTCTTGTTCAAAAATATTCACAAAATATCTTTCATATGAGGATGAATGTTAATGAAAACCATGTGTTCAACAATGTTGGAATAAAGTTGCCTAACTGTTGCCTATGTGTCTTACCTACCAACCTGTCGGTATTGTATACCAATTTGATATTCACCCTGTCAGACACTGCAACACAATGGCACCTTGGTACAGAAAACACCTTGGACAACTTTTTCAAGTGAGAATTGTTTGATCTGAGATGGACATGACCTCTCAGTGGCTGCGTTCTCACTACTACTGCTACTCTGCACCTCTCCTTCCGACAGTATTCAAGTCTCCGCACTGTCGCTTGATCTTCAGATAGTTCCAGATTATGGAACTGAACTTTTCCAGGCTGAGGGACTGACAGCCTCAAATCTACGACTTCAAGGGTGATAGACTGATCACATCGTCTTCACATCTCTACTGTTCCTGCCTACTTTCTGTACTCGACTGAAGAAGCCTACTGTGTAGGCGAAACGTTCCGGAATAAAGTTGCCTAACTGTTGCCTATGTGTCTTACCTACCAATGTTGGTCATCGTTGTCTCAAAGCTGCTGGTTCCAACTTAATATCTATTTAAAACTCATACAGGTATTTTTTTTTGTGTAGTGTGTCGTTAAATACATTATTACATAGGCATTTGTCTGCGATGTGCCCGACGTGTCTTGAACGCTGCCCGAATACCTGGGAGGGTAATATCTTAGCTCTCTGCACCTCTTGCGTTTTGTGGCTGATTAGATAGTCACACTCTTTGTCGGGTCTGTTGTTGACCTCGACGATTAGGATGATTATGGCGCTGCAGAGCCTGGTGATTACGACCCACTGAAGACGTGCTTGAGTCTGGGTCGAGAGGAGATGAGAGAACTGTGGATAGCCACCTCTATCTCTCTCTCTCTCTCTCTCTCACTCATTCTCTCTCCCTCCCTCCCTCCCTCTCCCTCTTCCTCTTCCCCTTCCTCCCTTCACCCTTTTTTTCTCTCTCTCTCTCTCTCTCTCTCTCTCTCTCTCCCTCTCTCCCTCTCTCTCTCTCTCTCTCTCTCTCTCTCTCTCTCTCTCTCTCTCTCTCTCTCTCTCTCTCTCTCTCTCTCTCTCTCTCTCTCTCTCTCTCTCTCTCTCTCGTGAGCTTTGTCTTAGATGTTAGAAAAGTGAGCCCACAACCTAAGGAAACTGGGTTCGATTCCCGGGCAAGATGATACTTATTGGCATGTTAATTTACTCTATTGGATCCCGTTTGCCATTCATTAAATATGTACTGATGTAGTAGGCACTCCGGGGAACAGGTTCAGCGTTTCCGCTCCTGCCATTAATAATTGATGAAATACACACACACACACACACACACACACACACACACACACACACACACACACACACACACACACACACACACACACACACACACACACACACACACATACGCACATACACGCACACACACACGCACACACACACACACGAAGTGTGCCAGGGAATGGAAGAAATATAGAAGGCAAAGGACCCAGGAGAATAAGGAGAGCAGTCGTAGAGCCAGAAATGAATATGCACAGATAAGAAGGGAGGCCCAAAGACAATATGAAAACGACATAGCAGCAAAAGCCAAATCTGACCCGAAGCTATTATACAGCCACATCAGGAGGAAAACAACAGTCAAGGACCAGGTAATCAGGCTAAGGAACGAAGGAGGAGAGACAACAAGAAATGATCGTGAAGTATGTGAGGAACTCAACAAGAGATTCAAAGAAGTGTTCACAGAGGAGACAGAAGGGGCTCCAGAAAGACGGAGAGGAGGGGTACACCACCAAGTGCTGGACACAGTACACACAACCGAGGAAGAAGTGAAGAGGCTTCTGAGTGAGCTAGATACCTCAAAGACAATGGAGCTGGATAACATCTCTCCATGGGTCATGAGAGAGAGAGCAGAGGCGCTATGTGTACCCCTAACAACAATGTTCAATACATCTATCGAAACAGGGAGATTGCCTGAGGCATGGAAGACAGCAAATGTAGTCCCAATCTTCAAAAAAGGAGACAAACATGAAGCATTAAACTACAGACCAGTGTCACTGACATGCATACTATGCAAAGTCATGGAGAAGATTATCAGGAGAAGAGTGGTGGAACACCTAGAAAGGAATGATCACGTCAACAGCAGCCAACATGGTTTCAGGGATGGGAAATCCTGTGTCACAAACCTACTAGAGTTCTATGACAGGGTGACCGCAGTAAGACAAGAGAGAGAGGGATGGGTGGATTGCATTTTCTTGGGCTGCAAGAAGGCGTCTGACACAGTTTCACACAAGAAATTAGTGCAAAAACTGGAGGACCAGGCAGGGATAACAGGGAAGGCAATATAATGGATCAGGGAATACTTGTCAGGAAGACAGCAGCGAGTCATGGTACGTGGTGAGGTGTCAGAGTGGGCGCCTGTGACCAGCGGGGTCCCACAGGGGTCAGTCCTAGGACCAGTGCTGTTTCTGATATTTGTGAACGACATGACGGAAGGAATAGGCTCTTAAGTGTCCCTGTTTGCAGATGACGTGAAGTTGATGAGAAGAATTCATTCGATTGAAGATCAGGCAGAACTACAAAGGGATCTGGACAGGCTGCAGACCTGATCCAGCAATTGGCTCCTGGAGTTCAACCCCACCAAGTGGAAAGTCATGAAGATTGGGGAAAGGCAAAGAAGACCTCAGATGGAGTACAGTTTATGGGGCCAGAGACTACAAACCTCACTCAAGGAAAAAGATCTTGGGGTGAATATAACACCAGGCACATCTCCTGAAGGACACATCAACCAAATAACTGCTGCAGCATATGGGCGCCTAGCAAACCTCAGAACAGCATTCCGACATCTTAATAAGGAATCGTTCAGGACCCTATACACCGTGTACGTTAGGCCCATATTGGAGTATGCGGCACCAGTTTGGAACCCACACCTAGCCAAGCATGTAAAGAAATTAGAGAAAGTGCAAAGGTTTGCAACAAGACTAGTTCCAGAGCTAAGAGGTATGTCCTACGAGGAGAGGTTAAGGGAAATCGACCTGACGACACTGGAGGACAGGAGAGATAGGGGGGACATGATAACGACATACAAAATACTGAGAGGAATTGACAAGGTGGACAAAGACAGGATGTTCCAGAGATGGGACACAGCAACAAGGGGACACAGTTGGAAGTTGAAGGCACAAATGAATCACAGGGATGTTAGGAAGTATTTCTTCAGCCACAGAGTAGTCAGTAAGTGGAATAGTTTGGGAAGCGATGTAGTGTAGGCAGGATCCATACATAGCTTTAAGCAGAGGTGTGATAAAGCTCACAGTTCAGGGAGAGTGACCTAGTAGTGACCAGTGAAAAGGCGGGCTAGGAGCTTGGACTCGACCTGTGCAACCTCAACTAGGTGAGTACAACTAGGTGAGGTGAACAAACTCACACACACACACACACACACACACACACACACACACACACACACACACACACACACACACACACACACACACACACACACACACACAAGTCGAAACTGCAGTAGCCAAGATAAGGGTCCTAGAAGTTGAGATAAATAGGCTGAAGCGAGTTACAGGGGCAGTGACCAGAGAAGACACAGCATATGAAGCTGCGAGGTCGAACAGTGCAGTTATGAATTATGCTAAGGTTATATCAGCCTGCCAAGGAGGGCCAAGGAGTGAAAGGGAAGAACAGCTGGGTGCAGATGGAGAGGGTGATAGGTCGAATGCTGAGGCACAACCATGCTATCAAGAGCCACTGGAAAAATCAAGGGAGAAAATTATCACATACAGGCAGGATCCAGAGTCACAGAGGGTGAGGCAATGGGAGGAGGAAAGGGCAAAATCAGTGTTTATCCATGGGCTTCAGGACAGACAGGAAAGGACAGACTCTGAAAGGCAGCAGGAAGAAAGAAAGGAGATGGAGAAAATCATCACGGAAATAGGTGAAGAGATGGACGAGATTATAAATTTTCAGAGAATAGGGGGGTACTCGAAGGGGAGAAACCGACCGATCAAGCTGATTCTCAGGACGGAAACAGTGCGGAACAGGATCCTCCAAGAGAAACCACGGTTGAAATACTCGGAAGAGTACATGAGGGTGCTCCTAGACAGAGACCGAACACAAACAGAGCGACAGCAGCTGAGGGAGAGAACAAAAAAGCGAAAGGAGCTAGGAAAGGAGAGAAGGATGGAACCAGCAGAGGTCAGTCAGAGCAGAACAGAACAGCAAGGGCAAGCACACACACAACTATTCTCAGAACCCCACAACCTATCACACCATCCCAACACACACTACAATCCATACCCACAGCCTCCACCCAACACCGAGCTATAGAATCCCACAGTATGCTACCAGGTCTCTCACCCTCACAGGCTCCCCAAACCACAGTGTTGGAAAGGAAACTGAAGGTATGGTACACAAACGCTGATGGAATAACAAATAAGTGGGAGGAGTGGCACGAAAGAGTCAAAGAGGCATCACCGGACATCACAGCTCTCACAGAAACTAAGCTTACAGGTATGATAACAGATGCCGTCTTTCCAACGGGATACCAAATCCTGAGGAAAGACAGAGGGAACAGGGGGGGGGGTGGAGGAGTGGCATTGCTGATCAAAAATCTCTGGAATTTTGATGAGCTGGAGAGAGGAGACAGCAGAGAAGAAAGTGATTACATAGCGGGAACGCTTCACTCTAGAGGTCCCAAGGTGGTAATAGCAGTGATGTATAACTCACCACAGAACAGCAGGAGGCCAAGGCAAGAGTACGACGAGAGCAATAGAGCGATGGTTGACACACTGGCTGCAGTGGCCAGAAGAGCTCATGCATGCAGGGCAAAGCTCCTGATCATGGGTGATTTTAACCATAAGGAGATCGATTGGGAGAACTTGAACCCGCATGGGGGCCAAGATACATAGAGGGCTAAGATGATGGAGGTGGTACTGGAAAACTTCATGTACCAACACCTAAGGGACACTACAAGAGAGAGAGGAGAGGATGAACCAGCAAGGCTGGACTTAGTATTCACCTTGAGTAGTGCAGATATCGAGGACATCACATATGAAAGACCCCTATGAAAGACCCCTTGGGGCCAGCGACCATGTGGTTTTAAGCTTCGAATACACAGTAGAGCTACAAGTGGAGGGAGAAGCAGGAAGGCCAGGGCGAATGAAGCCAAACTACAAGAAAGGGGGCTACACAGAAATGAGGAACTTCCTGAACGGGGTTCAGTGGGACAGAGAACTGGCAGGGAAGCCAGTTAATGAGATGATGGAATATGTAGCAACAAAATGCAAGGAGGCTGAGGAGAGGTTTGTGCCCAAGGGTAACAGGAATAATGAAAAAGCCAGGATGAGCCCATGGTTCACCCAAAGGTGCAGGGAGGCAAAAACCAAGTGTGCTAGGGAATGGAAGAAATATAGAAGGCAAAGGACCCAGGAGAATAAGGAGAGCAGTCGTAGAGCCAGAAACGAATATGCACAGATAAGAAGGGAGGCCCAAAGACAATATGAAAACGACATAGCAGCGAAAGCCAAATCTGACCCGAAACTGCTATACAGCCACATCAGGAGGAAAACAACAGTCAAGGACCAGGTAATCAGGCTAAGAAAGGAAGGAGCAGAGACAACAAGAAAGGACCGTGAAGTATGTGAGGAACTCAACAAGAGATTCAAAGAAGTGTTCACAGAGGAGACAGAAGGGGCTCCAGAAAGACGGAGAGGTGGGGCACACCACCATGTGCTGGACACAGTGCACACAACCGAGGAAGAAGTGAAGAGGCTTCTGAGTGAGCTAGATACCTCAGAGGCAATGGGGCCAGATAACATCTCCCCATGGGTATTGAGAGAGGGAGCAGAGGCGCTATATGTACCCCTAACAACAATATTCAATACATCTATCGAAACAGGGAGATTGCCTGAGGCATGGAAGACAGCAAATGTAGTCCCAATCTTTAAAAAAGCAGACAGACATGAAGCACTAAACTACAGACCAGTGTCACTGACATGTATAGTATGCAAAATCATGGAGAAGATTGTCACGAGAAGAGTGGTGGAACACCTAGAAAGGAATGATCTCATCAACAGCAGCCAATATGGTTTCAGGGACGGGAAATCCTGTGTCACAAACCTACTGGAGTTCTATGACATGGTGACAGCAGCAAGACAACAGAGAGAGGGGTGGGTGGATTGCATATTCTTGGACTGCAAGAAGGCGTTTGACATAGTTCCACACAAGAGATTGGTGCAAAAACTGGAGGACCAAGCAGGGATAACAGGGAAGGCACTACAATGGATCAGGGAATACTTGCCAGGAAGACAGCAGCGAGTCATGGTACGTGGCGAGGTGTCAGAGTGGGCACCTGTGACCAGCGGTGTCCCACAAGGGTCAGTCCTAGGACCAGTGCTGTTTCTGGTATTTGTGAGCGACATGACGGAAGGAATAGACTCTGAGGTGTCCCTGTTTGCAGATGACTTGAAGTTGATGAGAAGAATTCGCTCGATCGAAGACCAGGCAGAACTACAAAGGGATCTGGACAGGCTGCAGACCTGGTCCAGCAACTGGCTCCTGGAGTTCAATCCCACCATGTGCAAAGTCATGTGGATTGGGGAAGGGCAAAGAAGACCGCAGACGGAGTACAGTCTAGGGGGGCCAGAGACTACAAACATCACTCAAGGAAAAAGATCTTGGGGTGAGTATAACACTAGGCACATCTCCTGAAGCGCACATCAACCAAATAACTGCCGCAGCATATGGGCGCCTGGCAAACCTCAGAACAGCATTCCGACATCTTAATAAGGAATCGTTCAGGACCCTGTACACCGTGTACGTTAGACCCATATTGGAGTATGCGGCACCAGTTTGGAACCCACACCTAGCCAAGCATGTAAAGAAACTAGAGAAAGTGCAAAGGTTTGCAACAAGACTAGTCCCAGAGTTAAGAGGTATGTCCTATGAGGAGAGGTTAAGGGAAATCAACCTGACGACACTGGAGGACAGGAGAGATAGGGGGCACATGATAACGACTTACAAAATACTGAGAGGAATTGACAAGGTGGACAAAGACAGGATGTTCCAGAGACTGGACACAGCAACACGGGGACACAGTTGGAAGCTGAAGACACAGATGAATCAAAGGGATGTTAGGAAGTATTTCTTCAGCCACAGAGTAGTCAGGAAGTGGAATAGTTTGGGAAGCGATGTAGTGGAGGCAGGATCCATACATAGCTTTAAGCAGAGGTACGATAAAGCTCATGGCTCAGGGAGAGTGACCTAGTAGCGACCAGTGAAGAGGCGGGGCCAGGAGCTTGGACTCGACCCCTGCAACCTCAACTAGGTGAGTACACACACACACATACACACTCACATACACACACACACATACACACACACACACACACACACACACACACACACACACACACACAGACACACACACACACACACACACACACACACACATACGCACATACACACATACACACACAGACACACACAGACACACACAAACACACACACACACACACGCACACACACGCACACACACACACACACACACACACACATACACACACACACACACACACACACACACACACACACACACACACACACACACATACCCACATACACACACATACACACACAGACACACACACACACACACACACACACACACACACACACACACACACACACACACACACACACACACACACACACACACACACACACACACACACACACACACACACACACACACACACACACACACACACACACACAAATAAAGAAAATGCAAAGGTCTGCAACGAGACTATTCTCGGAACTAAGGGGCATGTACTACGAGGAAAGGTTGAGGGAAATCGACATGACGACACTGGAGGACAGGAGGGACATGATAACGACATAAAATACTGAGAGAAACTGGCAAGTTGGACGGAAACAGGATATTCCAGAGATGGGAAACAGCAATAAGGGGCCACAATTGTATGTTGCAGACTAAGATGAGTCACAGGGATGTTAGGAAGTATTTCTTCAGTCACAGAGTTGCAAGAAAGAGGAATAGTCTGGGAAGTGATGTAGTGGAGGCAGGATTCATACATAGCTTTAGGAAGAGGTATGATAAAGCTCACAGAGCAGGGAGAGAGTGACCTAGTAGCGACCACAGAAGAAGCGGGGCCAGGAGCTATGACTCGGCTCCTGCAACCACAATTAGGTGAGTACACACACATAAACACACACACACACACACACACACACACACACACACACACACACACACACTCGCATGAGGGTCCCGAAACATGGGGAGCCAAGGAGATGGATGTGGTACTGGAAAACCTCATGCATCAACATGTTAGGGGCACTATCAGAGAGAGATCGTTGAGGATGAACCAACAAGACTGGACGTCGTATTCACCCTGAGTAGCTCGGACATCGAGGACATCACGAAGGAAAGGCCCGTCGGTAGTTGGTAGTAAAATCAGTAACCGAAATGATTGTCTATGTGACAACAAAATGCAAGGAGGCAGAGGAAATGTTTGTTGCCAAAGACAACAGAAATAATGGGAAGACCAGAATGAGCCCTTACTTTACCCAAAGGTGTAGGAAGTCAAAAACTATGTGCGTTAGAGAATAAAAAAAAGTACAGAAGACAAAGGGCCCAAGAAAATAAAGAGATTAGTCGGAGAACCAGAAATTAGCATTCTGAGGTAACGAGGGAGTCCCAGCTACAGTACGAAAACGAAGCTGTTGTGTAGCCACATCGGGAGGAAGACAACAGTCAAGGACCAGGAAATCAGGTAGGGGAAAGAAAGTGGGGAGCTCACAGGAAATGGCTGAGAAGTATTTGAGGAGCTCAACGTGAGATTTAAGGAAGTATTTACAGTGGAGACAGAAAGGACTCCGAGAAGTCAGAACAGGGGGACACACCAACAAATGCTGGATGAAATACACACAACCAAGAAGAATGTGAAGAAGCTGCTTAGTGAACGTGATACATGAAATGTAGTGGGAGAGGGAGCAGAGACGTTGTATGTGCCACTAACAACAATTTTCAACACATCCATTGAAAGTGGGCAGCTACCTAAGGTATGGAAGAGGGCAAATGTAGTCCCCATTTTTAAGAAATGATACAGAGATGAGGCACAAAACTACAGACCAGTTTCACTGACGTGTATAGTATGCAGAGTCATGGAGAACATTATCAAGAGGAGAATGGTGGAGAACCTAGAACGGAACAAGCTTATAAACGACAACCAGCACTGATTCAGGGAAGGAAAATTCTGTGTCACAAACCTACTGGAGTTTTATGACAAGGTAACGGAAGTAAGTCACGAGAGAGAGGGGGGTGGGTAGATTACATTTTCTTGGATTGCAGGAAGGCATTCGACAGTTCCTCACACGAGATTAGTGCAGAAGCTAGAGGATCAGTCACACATAACAGGAAGGGCACTGCAGTGGATCAGAGAATACCTGACAGGGAGGCAACAACGAGTCATGGTACGTGACGAGGTGTCAGAGTGGGTGCCTGTGACGAGCGGGGTTCCATACGGGTCAGTCCTAGGACCAGTGCTATTTTCGGTATATGTGTATTACATGACGGAAAGGATAGGATCAGAAGTGTCCCTGTTTGCAGATGATGTGAAATTAATGAGGAGAATTAAATCGGATGAGGATCAGGCAAGACTACAGAGAGACTTGGACAGGCTGGAACACTGGTCCAGCAACTGGTTCCTCGAATTTAACCCCGCGAAATGCAAAGTAATGAAGATCGGGGAAGGGCAAACAAGACCCTAGATAGAGTATAGGCTAGGTGGCCAAAGACTGAAAACCTGAGGCGCACATCAAGCAGATAACTGGTGCAGCATATGGGCGCCTGGCAAACCTGAGAATAACGTTTCGATTCTTCAGTAAAGAATCGTTCAAGACTCTGTAATACCGTGTAAGTCAGGCCCATACTGGAACCCACACCTGGTCAAGCACGTCAAGAAATTAGAGAAAGTGCAAAGCTTTGCAACAAGACTAGTTCCAGGGCTAAGGGAAATTTCCTACGAAGAACGGTTACGGAAAATCGGCCTGATGACACTGGAGGACAGGAGGGTTAGTGAAGACATGATAACGGCATACAAAATACCGCGAGGACTTGACAAGGTGGACAGAGACAGGATGTTCCAGAGATGGCACGCAGAAACAAGGGGTCACAATTGGATGGTGAAGGCTCAGATAAGTCAAAGGGATGTCAGGAAGTATTTTTTTAGTCACAGAGTTGTGAGAAAGTGGAATAGTTTGGCAAGTGAAGTACTGGAGGCAGTAACCTTACATAGTTTTAAGACGAGGTTTGATAGAGCTCATGGAGCAGGGAGAGAGAGGACCTAGTAGCAATCAGTGATGACGCGGGGCCAGAAGCTGTGACCCGACCCCTGCAACCACAATTAGGTGAGTACACACACACTCACAGTTTTAATTAGAGAAAGTCCAAAGGTTTCCAACAAGACTAGTTCCAGAGCAAAGGGAAATTTCCTACGAAGAAAGGTTAAGGGAAATTGGCCTGACGACAGTGGAGGACAGAAGGGTTAGATAAGGTGGACAGAGACAGGATGTTCCAGAAACAAGGGGTCACAAATGGAAGTTGAAGACTCAGATGAGTCTAAAGGATTTAGGAAGTATTTCTTCAGTCACAGAGTTGTCAGGAGGTGGAACAGTCTGGCAAGTGAGGCAGGAACCATACATAGCTTTAAGACGAGGTATGATGAAGCTCATGGAGCAGGGAGAGAGAGGACCTAGTAACTTTTAGTGATGAGGTAGGGCCAGGAGCTATAACCCGACCCCTGCAACCACAAATAGGTGAGTACACACACACCACTTTCAAATTAATGCTACGTAAGACACTCACAGATTCGCTTACGAAAGGAAAACTGAAGCAAATACATCGTATTTTCTATGACTTACCTCTGATGTATCTGTGTTTCACTCTACAGGTAAGACTAATGACGAGACGTATACCAGAGAGAGATCAAGTGAAGTGCGAGACACGATTGTCCAACTCCACAATATAATTCTGAAGAAAAAGGTAAGTCCTTCTTCTAGATAACTTGAATTTAAAAATTCATGTAGTGAATAGTAGTTAATTATGCTTAGATCAATCGTTACTAGACATTTGCTGTTAACTTTTACAATAAGAATTCAAGATTTTGGATTAAAGGGGAACATAACTGGAAAGGTCACTGGGGGTTTTGACGTAGCAAAAATAAAAGCAGTGGAACGGTCTCTCAGTATGTGAAACTGGATGTTTTTCTTGCACTACGGATGATGGTTAGGCAGCATGATTATTGATGAATAAGAATGATTTTTAAATGCGCCTCTGAAATGGAACGACTGAGTTGAACTGTCGAATTTATTACCTCTTTAATTAACCTTTACTATCCTTTTCATTTTACTACCTATGTAAATTTTACTATATAAATTTAGGCACTGAAAATAAATTGACCTATTTTTGTAAAACAATGATAATAAAAGTACCTGAATAAATCCAAGATTATTATTATTATTATTATTATTATTATTATTATTATTATTATTATTATTATCATTATTATCATATTCACGGGCCATCATGAGTTATGGGCCTGATTAAATCGAAGATTATTATTATTATTATTATCATTATTATTATTATCATATTCTTGGGCCATCATCATTTCATTGCCCTCTTCATGGGACGTGTCCTGATGCTGATGAAGTGCTTTTAATCCAAGGAATTGGAACTACTCTTCCTTGTCAAATTTAATTTCTAACCATTCCCCAGGTGCTGTGTTACCTTTAAGTTTAGCGCTTCTAGAAAAATCGAATAAAATACCAGCAAGATGGATAAAGACACAAATGTAGTATAAAGCGATCCTCTGTCGACGAAACACCCACACAGTGGGTGTAACCTTCGGCTCCTTCCTACGCCCTCTCATTATCTACAGCAGTGAATTCTTAACAACTCTGATAAACATATCTTCAGGTATCCCTCGCTTCCTCAATGCAAGATCAGGAGTATCATCAGTAAGGGATGCCACCAGCAAATACAAATCACGGCAAGGGTAAATATATATATATATATATATAAATCTGTGTGTGTGTGTGTGTGTGTGTGTGTGTGTCAGCATATGGGTCAATGAAAGATGAGGTAAATCAAAGAACTGACGAGGGGAAAAAGGTGAGGAGTGATGCACTGAGGAGTCTGTGAACACAAAGAACTTTATCCATGAAAGCAAAGAGGGGAATGTATGAGAGTATAGTTATACCAACGCTCTTGTATGGGTGTAAGGAATGGGTGGTGAATGTTGCAACAAGGAGAAGGCTGGAGGTAGTGGAGATGTCATGTCTGAGGGCAATGTGTGGTGTGTATATAATGCAGAGAATCCGTAGTTTGGAGATTAGGAGGAGGTGCAAGATTACCAAAACTATTGCCAAGAGGACTGAGGAGGGGTTATTGAGATGGTGTGGACATGTAGAGAGGCTCGAAAGAAATGGAATGACTTCGAGAGTGTATGAATCTGTAGTGGAGAGAAGGCGGGGTAGGTGGTCGGCTTTGTAAAGGTTAGAGGGAGGGGGTTAAGGAGGTTTTGTGTGTGAGGGCCTTACATTTCCAGCAAGCGTGCGTGAGTGTGTTAGATAGGAGCAAATGAAGGCAAATGGTTTTCAGGACTTGACGTTCTGTTGGAGTGTAAACAAGATAACCTTTATGAAGGGATTCAGGGAAACAGGCAGTCCGGAGTTGATTCCTGGAGTTGTGCAAGCAAGCGTGCCTCTGGCAAGACAGTAATTGAGTGAATGATGGTGAAAGTTTTTCTTTCTCGGGCCACCCTGCCTTGGTGGGAAACGGCCAATGTGTTAATAAAAATAATAATAAATTATATATATATATATATATATATATATATATATATATATATATATATATATATATATATATATATATATATATATATTATATATATATATATATATATATATATATATATATATATATATATATATATATATATATATAATATATATATATATATATATATATATATATATATATATATATATATATATATATATATATATACATATACATATATATATATATATATATATATATATATATATATATATATAAATAAATATATATATATATATATATATATATATATATATATATATATATATTTATATATATATATATATAAGCAGTTTGGAGGGATATGTTGTGTATCTTTATACGTATATGCTTCTAAACTGTTGTGTTCTGAGCACCTCTGCAAGAACAGTGATTATGTGTGAGTGAGGTGAAAGTGTTGAATGATGATGAAAGTATTTTCTTTTTGGGTCACCCTGCCTCGGTGGGAGACGGCCGACTTGTTGAATATATATATATATATATATATATATATATATATATATATATATATATATATATATATATATATATATATATATATATATATATATATATATATATATATATATATTATCACACTGGCCGATTCCCATCAAGGCAGGGTGGCCCGAAAAAGAAAAACTTCACCATCATTCACTCCATCACTGTCTTGCCAGAAGGGTGCTTTACACTACAGTTTTTAAACTGCAACATTAACACCCCTCCTTCAGAGTGCAGGCACTGCACTTCCCATCTCCAGGACTCAAGTCCGGCCTGCCGGTTTCCCTGAACCTTTTCATAAATGTTACTTTGCTCACACTCCAACAGCACGTCAAGTATTAAAAACCATTTGTCTCCATTCACTCCTATCAAACACGCTCACGCATGCCTGCTGGAAGTCCAAGCCCCTCGCACACAAAACCTCCTTTACCCCCTCTCTCCAACCTTTCCTAGGCCGACCCCTACCCCGCCTTCCTTCCACTACAGACTGATACACTCTTGAAGTCATTCTGTTTCGCTCCATTCTCTCTATATGTCCGAACCACATCAACAACCCTTCCTCAGCCCTCTGGACAACAGTTTTGGTAATCCCGCACCTCCTCCTAACTTCCAAACTACGAATTCTCTGCATTATATTCACACCACACATTGCCCTCAGACATGACATCTCCACTGCCTCCACCCTTCTCCTCGCTGCAACATTCATCACCCATGCTTCACACCCATATAAGGGCGTTGGTAAAACTAATCTCTCATATATTCCCCTCTTTGCCTCCAAGGACAAAGTTCTTTGTCTCCACAGACTCCTAAGTGCACCACTCACTCTTTTCCCCTCATCAATTCTATGATTCACCTCATCTTTCATAGACCCATCCGCTGACACGTCCACTCCCAAATATCTGAATACATTCACCTCCTTCATACTCTCTCCCTCCAATCTGATATTCAATCTTTCATCACCTAATCTTTTTGTTATCCTCATAACCTTACTCTTTCCTGTATTCACCTTTAATTTTCTTCTTTTGCACACCCTACCAAATTCATCCACCAATCTCTGCAACTTCTCTTCAGAATCTCCCAAGAGCACAGTGTCATCAGCAAAGAGCAGCTGTGACAACTCCCACTTTGTGTGTGATTCTTTATCTTTTAACTCCACGCCTCTTGCCAAGACCCTCGCATTTACTTCTCTTACAACCCCATCTATAAATATATTAAACAACCACGGTGACATCACACATCCTTGTCTAAGGCCTACTTTTACTGGGAAATAATTTCCCTCTTTCCTACATACTCTAACTTGAGCCTCACTATCCTCGTAAAAACTCTTCACTGCTTTCAGTAACCTACCTCCTACACCATACACTTGCAACATCTGCCACATTGCCCCCCTATCCACCCTGTCATACGCCTTTTCCAAATCCATAAATGCCACAAAGACCTCTTTAGCCTTATCTAAATACTGTTCACTTATATGTTTCACTGTAAACACCTGGTCCACACACCCCCTACCTTTCCTAAAGCCTCCTTGTTCATCTGCTATCCTATTCTCCATCTTACTCTTAATTCTTTCAATAATAACTCTACCATACACTTTACCAGGTATACTCAGCAGACTTATCCCCCTATAATTTTTGCACTCTCTTTTATCCCCTTTGCCTTTATACAAAGGAACTATGCATGCTCTCTGCCAATCCCTAGGTACCTTACCCTCTTCCATACATTTATTAAATAATTGCACCAACCACTCCAAAACTGTATCCCCACCTGCTTTTAACATTTCTATCTTTATCCCATCAATCCCGGCTGCCTTACCCCCTTTCATTTTACCTACTGCCTCACGAACTTCCCCCACACTCACAACTGGCTCTTCCTCACTCCTACAAGATGTTATTCCTCCTTGTCCTATACACGAAATCACAGCTTCCCTATCTTCATCAACATTTAACAATTCCTCAAAATATTCCCTCCATCTTCCCAATACCTCTAACTCTCCATTTAATAACTTTCCTCTCCTATTTTTAACTGACAAATCCATTTGTTCCCTAGGCTTTCTTAACTTGTTAATCTCACTCCAAAACTTTTTCTTATTTTCAACAAATTTCACCCACTCTCTCATTTGCTCTCTTTTTACATTGCTTCACCACTCTCTTAACCTCTCTCTTTTTCTCCATATACTCTTCCCTCCTTGCATCACTTCTACTTTGTAAAAACTTCTCATATGCTAACTTTTTCTCCCTTACTACTCTCTTTACATCATCATTCCACCAATCGCTCCTCTTCCCTCCCGCATCCACTTTCCTGTAACCACAAACTTCTGCTGAACACTCTAACACTACATTTTTAAATCTACCCCATACCTCTTCGACCCCATTGCCTATGCTCTCATTAGCCCATCTATCCTCCAATAGCTGTTTATATCTTACCCTAAATGCCTCCTCTTTTAGTTTATAAACCTTCACCTCTCTCTTCCCTGATACTTCTATTCTCCTTGTATCCCATCTACCTTTTACTCTCAGTGTAGCTACAACTAGAAAGTGATCTGATATATCTGTGGCCCCTCTATAAACATGTACATCCTGAAGTCTACTCAACAGTCTTTTATCTACCAATACATAATCCAACAAACTACTGTCATTTCGCCCTACATCATATCTTGTATACTTATTTATCCTCTTTTTCTTAAAATATGTATTACCTATAACTAAACCCCTTTCTATAGAAAGTTCAATAAAAGGGCTCCCATTATCATTTACACCTGGCACCCCAAACTTACCTACCACACCCTCTCTAAAAGTTTCTCCTACTTTAGCATTCAGGTCCCCTACCACAATTACTCTCTCACTTGGTTCAAAGGCTCCTATACATTCACTTAACATCTCCCAAAATCTCTCTCTCTCCTTTGCATTCCTCTCTTCTCCAGGTGCGTACACCCTTATTATGACCCACTTCTCGCATCCAACCTTTACTTTAATCCACATAATTCTTGAATTTACACATTCATATTCTCTTTTCTCCTTCCATAACTGATCATTCAACATTACTGCTACCCCTTCCTTTGCTCTAACTCTCTCAGATACTCTAGATTTAATCCCATTTATTTCCCCCCACTGAAACTCCCCTACCCCCTTCAGCTTTGTTTCGCTTAGGGCCAGGACATCCAACTTCTTTTCATTCATAACATCAGCAATCATCTGTTTCTTGTCATCCGCACTACATCCACGCACATTTAAGCATCCCAGTTTTATAAAGTTTTTCTTCTTCTCTTTTTTGTAAATGTCTACAGGAGAAGGGGTTACTAGCCCATCGCTCCCGGCATTTTAGTCGCCTCGTACGACACGCATGGCTTACGGAGGAAAGATTCTTTTCCACTTCCCCATGGACAATAGAAGAAATAAAGAAGAACAAGAGCTATGTAGAAAAAGGAGAAAAACCTAGATGTATGTATATATATATGCATGTGCGTGTCTGTGAAGTGTGACCAAAGTGTAAGTAGGAGTAGCAAGATATCCCTGTTATCTAGCGTGTTTATGAGACAGAAAAAGAAACCAGCAATCCTATCATCATGCAAAACAGTTACAGGTTTCTGTTTCACAGTCATCTGGCAGGACGGTAGTACTTCCCTGGGTGGTTGCTCTCTACCAACCTACTATATATATATATATATATATATATATATATATATATATATATATATATATATATATATATATATATATATATATATATATATATATATATATTTATATAATATATATATATAATATATATATAAATATATATATATATATATATATATATATATATATATATATATATATATATATATATATATATATATATATATATATATATATATATATATATGTATATATATATATATAAATATATATATATATATATATATATATATATATATATATATATATATATATATATATATATATATATATATATATATATATATATATATATCTTTGGTCACAGTTACCTCAGCGTGGTAACCCTGAAGGTTAAAGTATTCGATCTTAAGTAGAGTGTTGGTTGGCCTCGTGCACTGGAGGATCGTAACTTTGATACCCGACACTGTAAACCAGCTGCAATTAAGGCGTATTTCACCTTCCTCACCCTTCACCTTCCCCTCCTCCCTTTCTTAGCTCCTCCCTTAACTGTTCCTCCAACAGGTTTACCACCACCACCAGTGATCCTCTTTCAAAGGTTTACCACCACCACTATCTGTGAGCCTCTTTGAGGCCACCACCTTTGACAATGACTTGTTCTAGATGGATGTACCATTATCATCTTGGCCCTTTAAAGGACATACCACCACTATAATCTAAGGCTTCTCCTTCAAGTATTTACTATTAATACAAACTTCTCTCTACCTTAAACTAACATCAGTTTTACAACACAGGCGTCTTCAAATATACATCACTACTACTTCTGTCTTACCTTCTTCAAACGTAAACAACTGGTAAAGCCTTGGCTTCTTCAAACGTACACCACTACTATAATCTTGGCTTCTTCAAACGTACACCACTACTATAATCTTGGCTTCTTCAAACGTACACCACTACTATAATCTTGGCTTCTTCAAACTTACACCACTACTATAATCTTGGCTTCTTCAAACTTACACCACTACTATAATCTTGGCTTCTTCAAACGTACACCACTACTATAATCTTGGCTTCTTCAAACTTACACCACTACTATAATCTTGGCTTCTTCAAACTTACACCACTACTATAATCTTGGCTTCTTCAAACGTACACCACTACTATAATCTTGGCTTCTTCAAACTTACACCACTACTATAATCTTGGCTTCTTCAAACGTACACCACTACTATAATCTTGGCTTCTTCAAACGTACACCACTACTATAATCTTGGCTTCTTCAAACTTACACCACTACTATAATCTTGGTATCTTCAAACTTACACCACTACTATAATCTTGGTATCTTCAAACTTACACCACTACTATAATCTTGGTATCTTCAAACTTACACCACTACTATAATCTTGGTATCTTCAAACTTACACCACTACTATAATCTTGGTATCTTCAAACTTACACCACTACTATAATCTTGGTATCTTCAAACGTACACCACTATTATAATCTTGGCATCTTCAAACTTACACCACTACTATAATCTTGGCTTCATGATGAATATCAGCATCATTATTGAACTCGGTTTTACTGGTGTAACTGAGCTTAACATTATTCTCTAACATAGATGGATTTCTTTAATGTGTTTTACTTTTTTATACATTTTAAGGAGTGAAAATGCAAACACAGGTTATGAATTAAACTTAGCATTATATCTTGAGGAAAAATAATTATCGGCAAATTAATGAATTTCCAGATAATTTTATATTACTGAGAGACACTTGGGAACGACAGGTGGTTGCAGATTAGTCTATAAAGTTGGCTTTGAAGACGACATCTGGAGACAAGGAAAGGTATGATATTTCTGTATTATTAGGCTGTCATTGTAAGTTCGGCATCATGAAACTCGGTTGGTGTCATCGCCTGTTTAAGGTTTCCACGTCAGTAAGTTGCAGAGTTGTTGTAATTCCAGATCCGAGGGGGCGTTGAACATTTTTCTCAAATGAAGATTTGTGTTCACGGTTGTATGATTATGTAAAATAAATAAACTTATCATGTCAGCAAGAAGCAAAACACATTTTATTTGTGATGATTTGCTTATGCAGGAAACTGCCTTTGAAATTTTTTAAATTAAAATATATTACGTAAAAAATGTAAAGGAAGAAGTTGTGGTTGGTGAATGTGCCAGTACTGATGACCCAATATCCGCACCGAGATTATATATACCGAAAGATGTATGTCTTTCATGGTATATATGCTATGAATTTATTTAGCTTCTTATTTTAGGGATTAAAATATTCGTGACTGGTGGTTTACAGGTTACTTGCAGTTTTAATAATCCTTGTGTAGTCAGTAGGGTTTAAACTCAATTAACCAATCAGCAGTCCAACTCCTTGATACATCACTCAACTTCCTAATACATCGCCCAGCTCCGTGATACATCATCCGACTTCATGATGCATCGCCCAGTTCCTTGATGAATCCCAAGACCCCTGAACAAATTGCGCAACTGCTGGATAAATCACAGAATTCCTTCATACATCACATACCATCACCACTCAACCTCAAGATATTTCATCAAATCTGTATCTGCAACTCCCTTTCTAATTTGATAGGATAGTCTCATCCCTAACTTTCTCATTTTTATTCAAATCGTCCCTCTCATTCCCCCTTCCCTCTAATTTCCTCATCTCCCTTCTCCCCCTCACACTCTTTTTCATCTCTCTTTTCATGCCCTCTTTACTCTCCTTCCTCTCCCCTCATCTCCTCCTTCCACCTACACAATATTCCCCCTCTCCCATCTCCCTCGCTACCAATATAGTTTTGCTTTCAACCGTGACCTTTGGTGAGACATATATTTATGCTAAGTTATAACCCACATGAAGACAGCAAAACAGAAGATAAAGATGGTCTGTATATTTCAATCCACAACTTGAGTCCTCTTTAGAGCATGCGAATTATGATGCAGGAAAGTGTTTATATATGGAGAGTCTCTCGGGTTATGCTAATGACATGCTGAGAGTCAGGTCAGGAAGCAGATGAGTGTGGAACGTCGGTTCAAGGAGTAGGTATACCTTTGATGAGTTCCAAGAGTTTTTCTACTTTCAGAGCCCGGCCTTGGGCCAGGCTCGTCTGGTACTTGCCTGGTCAACCAGGCTGTTGCTGCTGGTGGCCCACTGACCCATATATCCATCACAGCCTGGTTGATCTGGCATCAAGTAAAGATATTTTTCCAGTTTCTCCTCAAGACCTCAACACTTGTCCCAGCAGGAATGTACTACCATGTACCTCTCCCTCTTTCCTACACTTCGGTGAGTACAAATTTTAGAATTTAAGGTCGTCCAAGTAATTTAACTTTTTTTTGGCTCTATGCGGGTAGTAAACGATCTCTATACCTGTCCCACCTCTGATATTTCTCCTTCCCTGAATGAGGCTATCAATAATGAGCAATATTCCAATTGAGAAAACACGAACGATTTGAAAAGTGTCACCAGATGCATTATTTCCCTTTGTTTTCAAAGTTCTCATTATCTACCCCGTCATCTATCTGGCTGTCGTGACTTGGTCTTATTGCATTCTTTGAAAGAAATGTCAGCTGACAAAATTATTACCAAGTCTTCCACGTCTTCATTTCGTTCTATTTGACGATCCTCTTGAAATTTGTATACAATGCCCCTTTTGAGTTCCTCATATTAACATTTTGGTATAGGTCTGGTGCAGGTAGATACTTATCAAGAGCGATATCTGAAACAACATCTGGTTTCCATTGTCCATGTGTGATATAGATAGGGTTTGTGGCATTGAGAACTGATTCCATGATTTATCGTCCGTAGCTTCAGTTAGATTTGTGTGTGATAGTAGCACCTTCCCAATGAATAATATAGTTGTTATTTATAACATGTGGAAAGAAGCAGAAATCTCTAGTTTATAGCTAATGGCTGTCTTGTGTTCGACGGTTCTTAGTTGAGAGTGTTTTTCCAGTCTTTTCGATGTATATCTAATTCTAGATTTTACATGGACTCTGATAGAATCCTAGAGTAATTGTGTAACTAGTTCTTTGTTTGTGTCTTGGAAAAGTGATTCCCTAATTTATTAAGATTGAAAGTATTTATGTTAGTTACTTTGTTAAGTCGCCTGACTGTTCCTTAGTGGAGGAAGGGAACCACCAGTTGTAACTTGCTACAGTGTACGGAGTTCTCTGAGGTTTTATAATACTTCTATTACATAAAAATTATATTATATTTCATTCAACTATGGATTTGCTTAAAACAACTTTCTCGGCCTTTTTAAAGTCGTTAGGGTGAATAAAATCTCTATTGATTTTCAAAAAGTCCGAGAAAGTTGTATCAAGTCAATCCATGGTTTAATGAAATACATTATAATCGAGCTTCATAAGCAAATTGTACTGAGTACATATCGAATATTAGTAGAGGAATGTTGACAAAATTCCTCTTTGCTTGATATGTCACTCTTAAATTTTATCTCACGTAAGACTTTACTAAAAACGTCATAACCATGGAGAGGAAGATCAACATGGCGCAAGAGTACCCAAAGAACCATAGAAAACTTACCTAACCTTATTATAACAAGCGCAATTTATTTAAATTGGGCAACTATACATTCTTTATTTACGCTTACAATAATTTAATAATAAACAAACACAATAAAATATATACAGGACCACCCAATCCTAGACGAACCGAGCAGCCAACCAATATATATATATATATATATATATATATATATATATATATATATATATATATATATATATATATATATATATATATATATATATATATATATATATATATATATATGGAATTTTTTGAAACAAGGCTGCTTAACACAATCCTCCCTAATAGAGCTAAATGGTTCAGATATGTTGATGATATTTTGTCTTATGCCCAAAAATGTAGATATACACCATTTCCTTGGCAAATTAAATAGCTTAGCCCATTCTATAAACTTTACTGTTGAATTTGAAGAAAATAACTCATTACCTTTTCTAGATGTTTTAATTATTAAGGGTAATAATGAATTCAAATTTAAAATTTACAGAAAACCTACAAATAACTGTTCCTATGTCCACTATTATTCTTCGCATCAAGATAGAGTTAAACTGTCTGTTTTCTCATCAATGTTTTTGAGAGCTTTACGAATTTGTAGTCCTGAGTTCATAGATGAGGAAATATCCAAAATTTATGAAATAGGTAATGATTTGAAATACCCAAGAAACGTAATTGATAAATCTTTTAAAGTTGCTAGAAATACTTTTTACAATCAAAAAAGGGACAACCAGCCTTATTCAACTAAAAATATGTTGGTTCTCCCTTACCATGAAAACTTGGTTGATATGCCTTCTCTTCTTAAGACTTTTAATATTAAAGTTGTATTAAAAAATCTTGATACAGTAAAAAAACTTTTGATAAAGAATTCCCCCCAAAATGCTGATGGATGTGTTTATAAGATTCTTTGTAAAATTTGCGATGAAGTTTATTACTGTCAAACTGGTAAATATCTCGAACTAAGATTAAAATAACATAAATATAGCATTAGAACTGGACAAGATTCCAATACTCTATTTATTCATGTAAGAGATTTTAACCATCCAATTGATTTTCAAAAAGTTGAGAAAGTTGTATCAAGCAAGTCCATGGCCGACAGGAATATAATTGAATCTTGTTTCATAAAAAGCAGTTTTGACAATAATATGAATATTTCCATTGGTTTATATAAATTAGATCCATTTATAATTAATAGAATTTGGGAAGAATTTAATAATACATTGGACAAATAATAATTTTTAAAATTCTTATTTCTTGGGTAGAATAGTTTGTTGGTGGGTTGTGTGAAGGACCTGTCTAGTTGGGCCGGCGGGCCTGCTGCAGTGTTCTCTTTCTTATGAGTGGCGTGTCAGGTGTTCCTTTGTTGTGGGATCTGATAGTGAGGTGTGGGCCAAACCCTTCATATACCTTCCTCTGATGCTCTACTTTCATTGTTCCTTGATAATGTGAGTAGTCACAAAAGCGCTTGGAATTTCCCTATTCGTTCACAATGAGTGTTTTCCATATATATATATATATATATATATATATATATATATATAATATATATATATTTCCCATGGGACGACAACCTCGTCCGTCTCCCCCCTAGGGCGACAAACACCCGCCGGGCAAATGCCAACAACAGGACACCCGACACCTCAAAAATCAGAGCCCAAATTAGCAAAAAAATAGAAGAGGGTAATACTATTGGAGCTCTGAGACTTATAACCAGTGAGGATACCATCGCTCCCAAGGACGTCAGCACGGCGCAAGCTCTGAAGGACAAACATCCACCCAGGGCTCCCGGTACCAACATTGATCTCCCTGACATTGCAGCAGGCGTAGAACATCTAACCTTACAGGATGCTGATGTGTATAAAGCTGCTATGTCATTTCCACAGGGTTCAGCAGGAGGTTTCACCGGTTTAAGGCCTCAACACTTAAAACAAATACTCAATCCAGCACTTGGTAAGGTTTCAGAGAGGCTGCTGTCTGAACTCACCAAATTTTCCAACCTGTGCCTGGCTGGCGGTGTCCCAGAGGCCATCAGACCCTTTTTCTTTGGTGCCTCATTTTGTGCCCTCCGGAAAAAGGATGGCGGAATCAGGCCCATTGAAGTGGGTAACACCCTTCGGCGCCTAGTCGCCAAGGCTGCACTAAGAAGGGTGAGTCAAGAGGCTGCTGCCATGCTGAAACCAACTCAGCTCGGTTTCGGTGTTCAACAGGGCAGTGAAGCAGCTGCCCATGCAGCACGAGTATATATCAAAAACATGTCCTATGAAAAAGCCTAGGTCTAATTGGACTTTTCCAATGCTTTCAACTCAGTCAGAAGGGATGCTGCTCTCCAAGCAGTTTATAGAAACTTCCCTTCCCTTTATCCCTTCATAGAATCGTGTTACAGTGTGACTTCCAAACTATTGTTTGGGGACCATGAAATTGACTCGTGTGAGGGCGTGCAACAGGGGGACCCTCTCGCCCCCTTTCTATTTTGTTTGGTCATCAAGGAAGTCACGGAGGCACTCTCCAGCGAGCTCAATATCTGGTTCCTGGACGACGGTGCCCTAGCTGGCACAACAGAATCTCTCCTAGAGGACATCAGTAAAATTAAAGACATGGGAGAAAGCCTGGGCCTTTCTTTAAACCCCACCAAATGTGAAATAGTTTCTACCAATCATCAGTTGATCCAGAATATTAGTGCCGTTTTACCAGGAGCACGAGCCATTGATCCAGCCAATAGCACTCTCCTCGGTGCTCCTCTTGGGTCCAATGCCATCGATCTGATCCTAGGAAAAAAAGTCTCAGACCTCCGGACGATGGAAAGCAGGATGAAAGACATTGACACACACGATGCCTTCTACCAACTCACCAGGTGCCTGTCAATCCCAAAACTTACCTATTTTCTGAGATGCTCCCCAGCCTTCAGCAGTCCAAAACTCAAGGAATATGACTCTCTCCTGAAGGCAATGCTAGAGAGTGTATTGAATCTTTCCCTTGATGATGGACAGTGGTTGCAAGCCTCACTTCCGGTCAGGCTTGGAGGGCTAGGAGTACGCAGATCCTCCCAGATTGCTCTACCAGCTTTCCTGTCCTCTTCCATTGCATCAAACGAGTTGATAAGACAAATTCTTCCTGACACCCTCAGTGACTCAGCAGGAATAGAAGACCCTAGCTATGCCAGTGCTATCACCGAATGGGAGACTCTTGCTGCTCCAGCACCAAACCCTAGTGCAGCACTGGCTCACAAACAGTCAAGCTGGGATGGCCCAATTGCTGAAAAGGTGCTTGCCAACATTCTCAGGGCTGCAACATCAGATAGGGAGATTGCCCGTCTCCAGGCTGTGAGTGCACCTCACTCCGGGGACTTCCTCCAAACAGTTCCCATATCGGCAATGGGAACGCGACTCGTCCCTAAGACCCTCCGTATTGCAGTGGCTCTGCGC
This sequence comes from Cherax quadricarinatus, assembly GCF_038502225.1. Taxonomy (NCBI): domain Eukaryota; kingdom Metazoa; phylum Arthropoda; class Malacostraca; order Decapoda; family Parastacidae; genus Cherax; species Cherax quadricarinatus. Next base: position 37,212,885 of record NC_091299.1, on the reverse strand, counting down.
CTTGCTGCCCCAATTCACACAGAATATATGTGTATTTGCGGCGAAGTGCAAGCAGACCAATACGGTCTACATGGTCTTAACTGGTCCAAAACCAAGGGCTGGCATGCAAGACACAATGAGGTCAACGACATCATTAAGAGAACCCTTGCTACAGCTGGATGCCCTGCCGAGAGGGAGCCACGATCCCTTGCAGCAAACAATACCCACAACCCAGCAAACCGCCCCGACGGGATCACCATCTATCCTTGGAAGAATGGCAAGCTCTTAGCATGGGACTATACCTGTGTGTCCACACTGGCTGACACCTATATCCATCACAGTGTGGGGCGACAGGGAGGAGCTGCTGACCACAGGGAGGAGTACAAGATCAGCAAGTACAGGGACATTAGCCAACAGTATCAATTTGTCCCAGTGGGATCAGAGACCTTGGGATCATGGGGAAAAAATGCCACACGTTTCCTTAAAGAATTGGGTTCCAGACTCATCGACACCACCAGGGACCCAAGGGCAGCCACTTTCATGTTCCAGCGCCTCAGCGTCGCCATCCAGAGGGGAAATGCTTGCTGCATACTTGGCTCACGTCCAGCCTCGGAGGAGCTGGAGGAAATTCATGATCTTTGATACATTGTGCCATTGTTTTCATGTTTATGTTTTTTTCTGTAAATGTATTTTGTTTATTAATAAATGTTCACATAGAATAAAAAATATATAGGGGGTGGTAGGAGAAGAAAATATTCAAACAGCTCCGGGGATAACCTTGAGTTTTCCCTGAGGTACGTTTATTGTCTTCTCTGAGGATGAGGGTCCCCAGTCCAGCTATAGAGGTGGTACTTCCCTATATTTGAATATATATATATATATATATATATATATATATATATATATATATATATATATATATATATATATATATATATATATATTTATTAACACGTCGGCCGATTCCCACCAAGGCAGGGTGGCCCGAAAAAGAAAAACTTTCATCATCATTCACTCCATCACTGTCTTGCCAGAAGGGTGCTTTACACTACAGTTAAAAAACTGCAACATTAGCACTCCTCCTTTAGAGTGCAGGCACTGTACTTCCCAAAAAAAATCCTTTACCCCTCCCTCCAACCCCTCCTAGGCCGACCCCTACCCCCTCTTCCCTACACTACAGATTTATGCACTCTTGAAGTCATTCTGTTTTGTTCCTTTCTCCCTACATGTCCGAACTACCTCAACAACCCCTCCTCAGCCCTCTGGATAATAGTTTTGGTAATCTCACACCTCCTAATTTCCGAACTACGAATTTTCTGCGTTATATTCACATCACACATTGCCTTCAAACATGACATCTCCACTGCCTCCAGCCTTCTCCTCATTGCAACATTCATCACCCATGCTTCACACCCATACTAGAGTGTTGGTACAACTGTACTCTCATACATTCAGCTTTTTGCTTCCAAGGACAAAGTTCTTTGTCTCCACAGATTCCTAAGTGCACCACTCACCCTTTTCCTCTCATCAATTCTGTGATTCACCTGATCCTTCATAGACCCATCTGCTGATAAGTCCACTCAGAAATATTTGAATACATTCACCTCCTCCATACTCTCTCCCTTCAATCTGATATCCAATCTTTCGTCACCTAATATTTTTGTTTTCCTCATAATCTTACTCTTTCCTATATTCACTTTTAATTTTCTTCTTTTACATTCCCTACCAAATTCATCCACCAACCTCTACAACTTCTCTTCAGAATCTCCCAAAAGCACCGTGTCATCGACAAAGAGCATCTGTGACATTTCCCACTTTGTGTTTGATTCTTTATCTTTTAACACCACACCTCTTGTAAAGACCCTAGCATTCACTTCTCTTACAGCCCCATTTATAAATATATTGAACCACGGTGACATCACACTTCCTTGTCTAAGGCCTACTTTTACTGGGAAATAATCTCCCTCTCTCTTACATACTTTAACGTGACCCACACTATCCTCGTAAAAACTCTTCACTGCTTTCAGTAACCTACCTCCTATACCATATTCCTGCAACATCTGCCACGTTGCATCCCTATCCACCCAGTCATATGCATTTTGCAAATCCATAAATGCCACAAAAACCTCTTTACCCTTATCTAAATACTACTCACCTGTGTTTCACTGTAAACACTTGCTCTATACACCTCCTACCTTTCGTAAAACCTCCTTGTTCATCTGCTATCCTACTCTCTGTCTTATTCTTAATTCTTTCAATAATAACTCAACCATACACTTTGCCAGGTATACTCAACAGACTTATCCCCCTATAATTTTTGCACTCTCTTTTATCCCCTTTGCCTTTATACAAAGGAACTATGCATGCTCTCTGCCAATCACTAGGTACCTTACCCTCTTCCATACATTTATTAAATAATTGCACCAACCACTCCAAAGCTATATCCCCACCTGCTTTTATCATTTCTATCTTTATCCCATCAATCCCAGCTGCCTTACCCCCTTTCATTTTGCCCACTGCCTCACGAACTTCCCCCACACTCACAACTGGCTCTTCCTCACTCCTACAAGATGTTATTCCTCCTTGCCCTATACACGAAATCACAGCTTCCCTATCTTCATCAACATTTAACAATTCCTCAAAATATTCCCTCCATCTTCCTGATACCTCTAACTCTCCATTTAATAACTCTCCTCTCCTATTTTTAACTGACAAATCTATTTGTTCTCTAGGCTTTCTTCAACTTGTTAATCTCACTCCAAAACTTTTTCTTATTTTCAACAAAATTTGTTGATAACATCTCACCCACTCTCTCATTTGCTCTCTTTTTACATTGCTTCACCACTCTCTTAACCTCTCTCTTTTTCTCCATATACTCTTCCCTCCTTGCATCACTTCTACTTTGTAAAAACTTCTCATATGCTAACTTTTTCTCCCTTACTACTCTCTTTACATCATCATTCCACCAATCGCTCCTCTTCCCTCCTGCACCCACTCTCCTGTAACCACAAACTTCTGCTGAACACTCTAACACTACATTTTTAAACCTACCCCATACCTCTTCGACCCCATTGCCTATGCTCTCATTAGCCCATCTATCCTCCAATAGCTGTTTATATCTTACCCTAACTGCCTCCTCTTTTAGTTTATAAACCTTCACCTCTCTCTTCCCTGATGCTTCTATTCTCCTTGTATCCCATCTACCTTTTACTCTCAGTGTAGCTACAACTAGAAAGTGATCTGATATATCTGTGGCCCCTCTATAAACATGTACATCCTGAAGTCTACTCAACAGTCTTTTATCTACCAATACATAATCCAACAAACTACTGTCATTTCGCCCTACATCATATCGTGTATACTTATTTATCCTCTTTTTCTTAAAATATGTATTACCTATAACTAAACCCCTTTCTATACAAAGTTCAATCAAAGGGCTCCCATTATCATTTACACCTGGCACCCCAAACTTACCTACCACACCCTCTCTAAAAGTTTCTCCTACTTTAGCATTCAGGTCCCCTACCACAATTACTCTCTCACTTGGTTCAAAGGCTCCTATACATTCACTTAACATCTCCCAAAATCTCTCTCTCTCCTCTGCATTCCTCTCTTCTCCAGGTGCATACACGCTTATTATGACCCACTTCTCGCATCCAACCTTTACTTTAATCCACATAATTCTTGAATTTACACATTCATATTCTCTTTTCTCCTTCCATAACTGATTTTTTAACATTACTACTACCCCTTCCTTTGCTCTAACTCTCTCAGATACTCCAGATTTAATCCCATTTATTTCCCCCCACTGAAACTCTCCTACCCCCTTCAGCTTTGTTTCGCTTAGAGCCAGGACATCCAACTTCTTTTCATTCATAACATCAGCAATCATCTGTTTCTTGTCATCCGCACTACATCCACGCACATTTAAGCATCCCAGTTTTATAAAGTTTTTCTTCTTCTCTTTTTTAGTAAATGTATACAGGAGAAGGGGTTACTAGCCCATTGCTCCCGGCATTTTAGTCGCCTCATACGACACGCATGGCTTACGGAGGAAAGATTCTTTTCCACTTCCCCATGGACAATAGAAGAAATAAAAAAGAACAAGAGCTATTTAGAAAAAGGAGAAAAACCTAGATGTATGTATATATATATATGCATGTGCGTGTCTGTGAAGTGTGACCAAAGTGTAAGTAGGAGTAGCAAGATATCCCTGTTATCTAGCGTGTTTATGAGACAGAAAAAGAAACCAGCAATCCTACCATCATGCAAAACAGTTACAGGTTTTTGTTTCACAGTCATCTGGCAGGACGGTAGTACTTCCCTGGGTGGTTGCTGTCTACCAACCTACTACCTATATATATATATATATATATATATATATATATATATATATATATATATATATATATATATATATATATATATATATATATATATATATATATATATATATATATATATATATATATATATATATATATATATATATATATATATATATATATATATATATATATATATATATATATATATATATATACATATATATATAATATTAACACATCGGCCGTTTAGTATGCTTGCGAAGTGTATGGTTGAGTTATTATTGAAAGAATTAAGAGTAAGACGGAGAGCAGGATTGCAGATAAACAAGGAGGATTTAGGTAGGGTAGGGGATGTGGAAACCAAATGTTTAAAGAGAAGTATATAGGTGAAGAGTATTTAGACATGGGTCAGGTGTTTTCGTTATAGTTACGAATTTGGAAAAGGCATATCATAGGGTGGATAGGAGAGCAACGTGGCAGATGTTACAAATGTATGGAATAAGTGGTAGGTTATTGAAAGCAGTTAAGAGTGTATAGGAGGATAGTGAGGCTCAGGTTGGAGTATTTAGGGGAGAGGAAGAGTATTTTCCAGTAAAAGTAGGCTTTAGACAAGGATGCGTGATGTTACCACGGTTGTTCCATTTATTTATTGAAGGGATTGTAGAAATGAATGCTCCGGTGTTGGCAAGAGATGTAGATTGTTAAGAGATGTAGTTTGTTAAGAGTGAATGGAGACGAATCGTGTTTATGACATGACGACCTGTTGGAGTGTGAGCAAAGTAACATTTATGAAGGGAATCAGGGAAACCGGTTAGCCAGACTTGAATCCTGGACATGGGAAGAACTGTGCCTGCACTCTGAAGGAGTGTTTTAACTGTAGTGTAGACAAGCCTCTGGCAAGACAGTGATGGAGTGAATTAAGCTGAGTGTTTCTACTTTTCCGAGTCACTCTGCCTTGGCGGGAAACGGCCTGTGTGCTAATAAAAAATAATAATGTATGTATGTCTGTATTCCCATCAGGTATCTCCATTGCTGAGTAGGGCAACACTAAATCATAAATAGAAGAGAGAGAAAAAGAGAGGAGGGGAGAAGTTTGAAATAATTCAGATATCAAGATAGTTATTTAAAACAGTGATAGTTATACAGTAATTATGCTAGATAACTGAATTTTAAATGTCAGTGGAGAATAGTGACGAGGAGAAAGAGAGAGAGAGAGAGAGAGAGAGACAGAGAGAGAGAGAGAGAGAGAGAGAGAGGGAGAGAGAGAGAGAGAGAGAGAGAGGGAGAGAGAGAGAGAGAGAGAGAGAGAGAGAGAGAGAGAGAGAGAGAGAGAGAGAGAGAGAGAGAGAGAGAGAGAGAGAGTGAGAGAGGTGGGGGAGGAAAACAGGTGAGAATGGTGGAGAGTATTGTGATGAACGTTGAGCACTGAAAAGTGATAATGTTAGATGGACAAATAGTGTAGTGCTTCAACCTACCACCAACACACTCGGGGGTTCAATAATTAATTGGTTGCTGACCTTAACTGATCTAAGGGCAGATGCTCTGATTGTCTACATGGATTGCGCCTGCGCGCGCACATGTATATATGTGCGTATGTTTTGTGTGTTGTGTGTGTGTGTGTGTGTGTGTGTACTCACCTAATTGTACTCACCTAATTGTGGTTGCAGGGGTCGAGCCTCAACTCCTGGCCCCGCCTCTTCACTGATTGCTACTAGGTCCTCTCCCTCTCTGCTTCCTGAGCTTTGTCATACCTCTTCTTAAAACTATGTATGCTTCCTGCCTCCACTACTTCACTTGCTAGGCTATTCCACTTGCTGACGTCTCTATGACTGAAGAAATACTTCCTAACGTCCCTGTGACTCGTCTGAGTCTTCAGCTTCTAGTTGTTACCCCTTGTTTCTGTGTCCCCTCTCTGGAACATCCTATCTCTGTCCACCTTCTCTATTCCCCGCAGTATCTTGTATGTCGTTATCATGTCTCCCCTTACCCTTCTGTCCTCCAGTGTCGTCAGTCCGATTTCCCTCAACCTTTCTTCGTACGACATTCCCCAGAGCTCTGGGACTAGCCTTGTTGCAAACCTTTGTACTTTCTCTAACTTCTTGACGTGCTTGACCAGGTGTGGGTTCCAGACTGGTGCTGCATACTCCAGTATGGGCCTAACATACACAGTGTACAGTGTCTTGAACGATTCCTTATTAAGGTATCGGAACGCTATTCTCAGGTTTGCCAGGCGCCCGTATGCTGCAGCAGTTATTTGGTTGATGTGTGCCTCCTGTGATGTGCTCGGTGTTATTGTCACCCCAAGGTCTTTCTCCCTGAGTGAGGTCTGTAGTCTTTGTCCACCTAGCCTATACTCTGTCTGCGGTCTTCTTTGCCCCTCCCTAATCTTCATGACTTTGCATTTGGCAGGATTGAATTCGAGAAGCCAGTTTCTGGACCACATGTCCAGCCTGTCCAGGTCTCTTTGCAGTCCTGTCTCATCCTCATCCGATTTAATTCTTCTCATCAACTTCACATCATCTGCGAATAGGGACACTTCAGAGTCTATTCCTTCCATCATGCCGTTCGGATATATCAAAAATAGCTCTGGTCCTAGAACTGACCCTGTGGCACCCCACTCGTCACAGTCGCCCACTCTGATACCTTGTCACGTACCATGACTCGTTGCTGCCTCCCTGTCAAGTATTCTTTGATCCATTGCAGTACCCTTCCTGTTATATGCGCCTGATCCTCCAGCTTCTGCACTAATCTCTTGTGGGGAACTGTGTCAAAGGCCTTCCTTCAGTCTAGGAAAACGCAATCAACCCACCCCTCTCTCTCGTGTCTTATTTCTGTTACCTTGTCATAAAACTCCAGGAGGCTTGTGACACAGGATTTGCCTTCCATGAACCCGTGCTCGTTATCATTTATAATCTTGTTCCATTCCAGGTGTTCGACCACTCTCCTCCTGATAATCTTCTCCATGACTTTGCACACAATACATGTCAGAGACACAGGTCTGTAGTTTAGTGCCTCATTTCTGTTTCCTTTCTCAAATATGGGGACTACATTTGCTGTCTTCCATTTCTCAGGTAGTTGCCCAGTTTCAAGGGATGTGTCGAAGATTGTGGTTAGGGGCACGCACAGCATCTCTGCTCCTTCTCTAAGGACCCATGGGGAGATGTTGTCCGGTCCCATCGCCTTTGAGGTATCAAGGTCACTTAGCAGCTTCTGCACCTCCTCCTCGGTTGTTCGTATGTCATCCAACACTTGTTGGTATATTCCCTCTTGATGTTCCCTTCTGTGCTGTCTTCCCACAGCCCTTCCTGTCTCTATTGTAAAAACTTCCTTAAATCTCCTGTTTAGCTCCTCACATACCTCCTGATCATTTCTTGTGAGTTCTCCACCATCTGTCCCCAATCTGATCACCTGGTCTTTGACTGTTGTCTTCCTCCTGATGTGGCTATACAACAGTTTCGGGTCAGTCTTCATTTTCGATGCTATGTCATTTTCATACTGTCGCTGGGCCTCCCTCCTTACCTGTGCATACTCGTTCCTGGCACTGCGACTGATCTCCCTATTTTCGTGTGTTCTCTGCCTTCTGTACTTTTTCCATTCTCTATTGCACTTTGTTTTTGCCTCCTTACACCGTCGGGTAAACCAGGGGCTCGTTCTGGTCTTCCCGTTGTTTCTGTTGCCCTTGGGAATAAACCTTTCCACTGCCTCCTTGCATTTTGTTGTTACATATTCCATCATTTCGTTTACTGGCTTTCCTGCCAGTTCTCTGTCCCACGGAATCCCCTGCAGGAAGTTCCTCAACCCTATGTAGTCCCCTCTTTTATAGTCAGGCTTTTCCCATTCAAACACACTTACGAGACGAACCTGATAAACACGTTCTCATCTGTCCTGGATAATCGCAAAGTGATGTAACAATGGTCCGTCGTGGACCATCTGGCTCCTCTGTTTACTCCTGTTTTCGTGTCTTGACTTTCGCTTGCTATAGATTTTTCTCTCACGCGTTAATATTTCTTTCATTCTTCTCTGCAAATCTGGTTAAGCCTCGGTCTCACTCTGTTTCTCCCATTTTTCCAATCTGCCTCTTGCCATTTTCCAGCCAAATTCTCTTTCATCTCATTCGTTGATTTTCCATATAGATTCCTTTCTCACTGTATTGGATTCAGGAACTTTTTTCATCCCTTCAAGGTTTCATCTTCTGAAGTCTGGGTTCTCGGTCCCTCCTACTGCTATTCTCCAATGAATATTTAATTTCACAAGTTATTCGATATTCAGTACTGTGTGATGGCTAGCACCCCAGGAAGCTTTCATATTCTCTTTGTGTGTGTGTGTGTGTGTGTGTGTGTGTGTGTGTGTGTGTGTGTGTGTGTGTGTGTGTGTGTGTGTGTGTGCGTGTGTGTGTGTGTGTGTGTGTGTGTAAGTGAATGAATGGAATGTGTGTGTGTGTCTGTATTCCATTCTATATCTCTTTGTTTGGGTGCGACATACATGACTTTTTGTAAATAATAATAATTGCCAGTACAGACAAGTATAAAATTAACTGCCTTTAGCAAAGCACTTTGTGACGTACTCTCTACACGTACGCGCAGGCGCGAGTTGATGGGGGGTGAGGGAAGGAGGGAGACTCGTGTATGTGACAGGTGAGAAGGGTGGCCAAGGGAGGAAACTAATGGCTACCATGTTCCAAGTTACCTTTCAGCCATATTCTTTCATTCACCTATCTCTTTCTCTATGTATGTATGTATGTATATATGTATGTATGTATGTATGTATGTATGTATGTATGTATGTATGTATGTATGTATGTATGTATGTATGTATGTATGTATGTATGTATGTATGCAAGTATGTATGTATGTACGTACGTATACATATACATACACACACACATACACACACACGCACACACACATCTATATATATATATATATATATATATATATATATATATATATATATATATATATATATATATATATATATATATATATATATATATATATAAATATATATATATATATATATATGCATGTATGTATGATATAGGTCTATACATAAATACATAAAAAAGTTTACCTAAGCAAAAATACAAAAGCACAAAAATATACATACGCATTCAAGTGTATACGCTCATTTACATTTATGAAATTACAGATACGTACAGAAATTCAAATGTACAAACACGTTCGAAAAAAATAATTTTTTTGCTGTGTATGAGTTTTAGGACCACCCTCCACTATTCCTTTTGCATGAACTGTGGTAAAGACAGCTAGGCTCGTGAAATATTCGGATTCCTTTCCAGGATCGAGCAGCGACAGATATATAAATGACTTGCCAGGAGGAAGAAAACACCATGTGACTATGACTGGAGATAATGCAATAATATTGTACAATTAAGTTTAAAATTTACTTTATATCTTTACAAAATGATCAAGATAAACTGAAAATCATGGATCCAGTGGGCACAGTAAGTGAAAACTGTATCAACGTCTATGACCCCAGACGAGATCTAGGAATTATTATTTACGAAAGAAAAGTTACTAAAGGTCATATAAATGAAATTGTGACCGACTCATATGCTGAACTGGCGAGTTAAAAAAAATTACTATAAGATAAATGCATAGTTAAATGCAAACGAGAGTGCAGATGAATGGTTCAGAGAACCGACACGTTGATAAATTAGACACATGTGCAACTCTTGGGTATCTTTATTGAGGAAACGTTTCGCCACAGTGGCTTCATAAGTCCATACTTAGGAGAAACTTGAAGAACAGGAGGAGAATGAGGTAATCAGTCCCTCAACCTTGAGGGACTGATTCAAGATTGATGGACTGAGCACATCGACTCAAGGTTGAGGGACTGATTGCCTCATTCTCCTCCTGTTCTTCAAGTTTCTCCTACGTATGGACTGATGAAGCCACTGTGTGGCGAAACGTTTCCTCAATAAAGATACCCAAGAGTTGCACATGTGTCTATTTTACAAACAAGAGTGCTGGATACACACCGGAAACAGCAGCGGAGGAAGAGAATACCGGAAATAAAACTGCTGTTTCCTTGACAATTCAATCACAGGCAAATTAGGTAGAAGACCAAGAGTTCTGAATCGTGCAGGACAAAAACAATGAAAGCAATAATTAGAAATTGCAGAAGCCAACTAATGAAGGAAGTATTGAGTGAACGAGGGAATAAACCACACGAGACTTAATTCTGACCAAATCGAATGTGGATTATCATAAAAGGTCTGTGACCAAGCAGTCACAAATGAATGTCATTGCAAACCAGGAGCCAAAAATGAACAGAGGATTACGACAAGTTAACGCATTACATGAAAAAAGGACAATTGGAAAGTAAACTAGATGGAAAGACAACACAGGATATACTGCACAGGATCTATGAAAATGGATAGAGGACACAAAGAAAGATGAATATTGAAAGCGAGGAAGGAATTGGGGAGGGAGAAATAGAGCTGAGTCAGAGTACAGCCTAGGAGAAACGAGACTGCAGTTGTTAAAGGAATCATCGCCACGTTGCAGTTGTTCGTTTATGGTGTTCTTGGATGTATGAACGAGGCTAATAAATCTTAGAACAACATTTGACATCTGTTTCTGTGACTTGTTGCAATCTGACATGTATGAACTTACTTAGATCTCAAGCTCCTCTACGCTGAAACTGGGATGTTTGATGGGCTCTGCATATGTAGTATGTAGCGTACTGAATTATGCTATGTATGTCGTATGTTAAGTCCGTCAAACATGCAGTCTCAGCGTGGAAAAACTTAGGTTCCAAGTAAGTTCATTTATGCCACAATGCAACAAACCTTAGAAATGAACGAGTATAATACTGGTTAAAAGAATTAGGAAAGCTATTATGTAATTAAAGAAAATCTTACTTTAGAAGCTAAATAGAACTATGAGAAGTTACCAGAGGTGATGGAAGACACAGAAGAGTGGATGGTCAGTTTATTCCTGTACAAACAATTGGTAAAAAATGGTATAAATAGCGACCTGATAAAACCCACTCTATGGGTGAAACATTGTCAGTAAGGAACGCATTATACTGCATATGCGTCTTCTTTTTCACAAGCAAATAGCTTTTGAATCTAACAAACACAAAATAAACTCATGAAATGAAGACATAGACAGTTGAGTAGTAGATGTTTCACTGGATGAAGGATTACCTGTCAAACAGGAAGCATTTACAGTGGTAAATAGACAAAGATGCAACTAATGTGACATTTTCTTGCTGCAACGTGTCGCTCTCCAGGAGGTTTGTCAAGCTTCTGGAGAGCGAAACGTTGCCACAATAAAATGCCACATTAGTTGCTTCTGTGGGAAATAAAAAGATGTGGAGTTCCGCAGGTAGCAGTCTCAGAACCCACGATATTCCTATTACACTTGGATTTGTCAAGGAAGATCATCCATAATGACGATGTTTGCAGATGTGAAGATGATGAGAATGCAAAAGGAGAACTCGAAAAAACCTGCAAGACGACTTTGATAAATTATATGAACATTTGAGGTAATGACTATTAGTTCAGTCTTATCATGCGCAATTATGAAGAGGGAAGCTGGTGAAAATAAGGTCGGATACAGGATACCATCTGAGAGAGAAGGAGCTGCAATAGAAAATCACGGAACGGGTGGAACTTAAACCAGTTATTTATCTGCAGTAATGTTATTTGGTTTCCGTGAATCATGATAACGAAAATAGATAAATGAGCAGAGTCGGTGGTCAACTTCATGACCCTGTACACTTTGTATACAAACTCAGCATAATTTCTATAATCGAGAACGATGTTTCAGAATAAAGTTCTCTGTTAGTATATCACGAAAATGAAAGTATAGACATGCATGAATTGCTCTAGAAACTGAATAATATATTCTTCAAATAAAGACTAGGGGAGTTATCACCAGAGGAGAGCAGAGTGGATGTGTGTCACAATGGAGAAGATGTTCAAGGATGTAAGATAAAAGAGAGGCACACAGACCAATGGAAGACTAGAGCATCAAGAAACAGAGAGGAAGAGCATAAAATAGCCATCGTTATAAGAAATATATTTTTAGTGTGATAAAGAGATAAAGAAAGAGCTGGCAAGCCAGATAATAGAAGCCGGCTCATTACTTAGTACTATAAGCAGATATATTAGAAGAAAAGAGTTAAGTGCGCAACAACATGTACAAGCGCATATGGGTGAGTGTATGAACACACGCAAGCAACCACTCACGTACACACACACTCACCTAAACGCGCACGCACGCTCATATAGTCTAGGAAAGAGACACACATCAGAAGGAAGAGAAAACGAGGAAACATCGGCTATTGTTTGGCAGCCATCGCTCTCAAGTACTTCCACTCAACTCTCTTGTTAATGAAGCCACAATGAGTTTTGCTGAAGTTTCCTAGTGTGTGTTGAGTGCGTGTACTGCAAGGAACAATAGAAGAGAGATGGAAAAGAAAGAGAGAGTGTGTGTGTATATATTCACCTAATTGCACTCACCTAATTGTGGTTGCAGGGGTCGATTCATAGCTCCTGGCCGCGCTTCTTCACTGGTCGCTACCTAGTCCTCTCTCTCTCCATGCTCCATGAGCTTTATCATACCTCATTTTAAAACTATATATGGATCCTGCTTCCACTACAACACTGTTCAGACTATTCCATTTCCTGACAACTCTAATTTACTAACATCCCTCTAAGTTATCTGAGTCTTCAACTTCCAACTGTGATCCCTTGTTGTGTGTATGTATGTATGTATGTACTCACCTAATTGTGGTTGCAGGGGTCGACTCATAGCTTCTGACCCCAGCCTTCTCACTGATTGCTACTAGGTCCTCTCTCTCCCTGCTCCATGAGCTTCATCAAGCCTCGTCTTAAAACTATGTATGGTTACCGTCTCCACTACGTCACTTTCTAGGCTATTCCACTTCCTGACAACTCTAAGACTGAAGAAATGCTTCCTAACATCCCTTAGACTCATCTGAGTCTTCAGTTTCCAATTGTGACCTCTTGTTTCTGAGTCCCATCACTGGAACATCCTGTCTGTGTCCACATTGTCTATTCCGCATAGTATTTTATATGTCGTTATCATGTCTCTCCTGACCCTTCTGTCCTCTAGTGTCGTCAGGCCGATTTCCCTTAACCTTTCTTCGTAGGACAATCCCCTTAGCTCTGGGACTAGTCTTGTTGCAAACCTTTGCACTTTCTCTAATTTCTTGACGTGCTTGACCAGGTGTGGATTCTAAACTGGTGCTGCATACTCCAGTATGAGCCTTGCGTATATGGTGTATTTAGGTATCGGAACGCTATCCTTAGGTTTGCCAGACGCCCGTATGCTGCAGCAGTTATCTGATTGATGTGCACCTCGGAGATGTGCTCGGTATTATACTCACCCCAAGATCTTTTTCCATGAGTGAGGTTTACAGTCTTTAGCCACCTAGACTATACTCTGCGGTCTCCTTTGCCCTTTCCCGATCTTCATGACTTTGCATTGGGCAGGGTTAAATTCCAGGAGCCAGTTGCTGGACGAGGCTTGTAGCCTGCCCAGGTTTCATTGTAGTCCTGCATGATCCTCGACCGATTTGATTCTACTCATTAACTTCACATCATCTGCAAACAAGGACACTTCTGAGTCTGTCCCTTCCGTTATGTCATTTACATATACCAAAAAAAGCACAGGTCCTAGGACTGACCTCTGTGAAACCCCGCTTGTCACAGGCGCCCTCTCTGACACCTCGTCACGTACCATGACTCGTTGTTGCCTCCCTGTCAGGAATTCTTTGATTCATTGCAGTGCCTTTCCTGTTATGTGTGCCTGATCCTCTAGCTTTTGCATTAACCTCTTGTGAGGAACTGTGTCGAAGTCCTTCTTGCAGTCCAAGAAAATGCAGTCTATCCACCCCTCTGTCTCTTGTCCTACTTCTGTCACGTTGTCGAAAAACCCTAGTAGGTTTGTGACACAGGATTTTCGTTCCCTGAAACCGTGCTGGTTGTCTATTATATGCTTGTTTCTTTCCAGGTGCTCCACCACTCTCCTCCTGATGATCTTCTCCATGACTTTGCATACTATACACGCTAGTGAAACAGGTCTGTAGTTTAATGCGTCGTGTCTGTCTTCTTTTTTAAAAATTGGAACTACACTTGCCATCTTCCATACCTCAGGGAGTTGCCCAGTTTCAATGGATGTATTGAAGATCTTTGTCAGTGGCACACACAGCATCTTTGCCCTCTCTCTAAGGACCCGCGAATAGATGTTGTCTGGTCCCACCATCTTTGAGGTTTCAAGTTCACATATTAGCTTCTTTACCTCATCCTCGGTTATGTGTACCTCATCCAGCACTTGTTGGTGTACCTCCCTGTTCTGAATTCCTGGAGTCCTACCTGTTTCCACTGTAAATAGTTCTTTAAATCTCATGTTGAGCTCCTCACATACCTCTTGGTTGTATGTGCGCGCGCGCGCGCGCGCGTGTGTGTATGTACTCACCTAGTTGTACTCACCTAGTTGAGGTTGCGGGGGTCGAGTCCGAGCTCCTGGCCCCGCCTCTTCACTGATCGCTACTAGGTCACTCTCCCTGAGCCGTGAGCTTTGTCGTACCTCTGCTTAAAGCTATGTATGGATCCTGCCTCCACTACATCGCTTCCCAAACTATTCCACTTACTGACTACTCTGTGGCTGAAGAAATACTTCCTAACATCCCTGTGATTCATCTGTGTCTTTAGCTTCCAACTGTGTCCCCTTGTTACTGTGTCCAATCTCTGGAACATCCTGTTTTTGTCCACCTTGTCAATTCCTCTCAGTATTTTGTATGTCGTTATCATGTCCCCCCTATCTCTCCTGTCCTCCAGTGTCGTCAGGTTGATTTCCCTTAACCTCTCCTCGTAGGACATACCTCTTAGCTCTGGGACTAGTCTTGTTGCAAACCTTTGCACTTTCTCTAGTTTCTTTACGTGCTTGGCTAGGTGTGGGTTCCAAACTGGTGCCGCATACTCCAATATGGGCCTAACGTATACGGTGTACAGGGTCCTGAACGATTCCTTATTAAGATGTCGGAATGCTGTTCTGAGGTTTGCTAGGCGCCCATATGCTGCAGCAGTTATTTGGTTGATGTGCGCTTCAGGAGATGTGCCTGGTGTTATACTCACCCCAAGATCTTTTTCCTTGAGTGAGGTTTGTAGTCTCTGACCCCCTAGACTGTACTCCGTCTGCGGCCTTCTTTGCCCTTCCCCAATCTTCATGACTTTGCACTTGGTGGGATTGAACTCCAGGAGCCAATTGCTGGACCAGTTCTGCAGCCTGTCCAGATCCCTTTGTAGTTCTGCCTGGTCTTCGATCGAGTGTATTCTTCTCATCAACTTCACGTCATCTGCAAACAGGGACACCTCAGAGTCTATTCCTTCCGTCATGTCGTTCACAAATACCAGAAACAGCACTGGTCCTAGGACTGACCCCTGCGGGACCCCGCTGGTCACAGGTGCCCACTCTGACACCTCGCCACGTACCATGACTCGCTGCTGTCTTCCTGACAAGTATTCCCTGATCCATTGTAGTGCCTTCCCTGTTATCCCTGCTTGGTCCTCCAGTTTTTGCACCAATCTCTTGTGTGGAACTGTGTCAAACGCCTTCTTGCAGTCCAAGAAAATGCAATCCACCCACCCCTCTCTCTCTTGTCTTACTGCTGTCACCATGTCTTAGAACTCCAGTAGGTTTGTGACACAGGATTTCCCGTCCCTGAAACCATGCTGGCTGCTGTTGATGAGATCATTCCTTTCTAGGTGTTCCACCACTCTTCTCCTGATAATCTTCTCCATGATTTTGCATACTATACATGTCAGTGACACTGGTCTGTAGTTTAATGCTTCATGTCTGTCTCCTTTTTTAAAGATTGGGACTACATTTGCTGTCTTCCATGCCTCAGGCAATCTCCCTGTTTCGATAGATGTATTGAATATTGTTGTTAGGGGTACACATAGCGCCTCTGCTCCCTCTCTCAATACCCATGGGGAGATGTTATCTGGCCCCATTGCCTTTGAGGTATCTAGCTCACTCAGAAGCCTCTTCACTTCTTCCTCGGTTGTGTGCACTGTGTCCAGCACTTGGTGGTGTGCCCCACCTCTCCGTCTTTCTGGAGTCCCTTCTGTCTCCTCTGTGAACACTTCTTTGAATCTCTTGTTGAGTTCTTCACATACTTCCCGGTCATTTCCTGTTGTCTCTCCTCCTTCCTTCCTTAGCCTGATTACCTGGTCCTTGACTGTTGTTTTCCTCCTGATGTGGCTGTACAACAGTTTCGGGTCAGATTTGGCTTTCGCTGCTATGTCATTTTCATATTGTCTTTGGGCCTCCCTTCTTATCTGTGCATATTCATTTCTGGCTCTACGACTGTTCTCCTTATTCTCCTGGGTCCTTTGCCTTCTATATTTCTTCCATTCCCTAGCACACTTGGTTTTTGCCTCCCTGCACCTTTGGGTAAACCATGGGCTCATCCTGGCTTTTTCATTACTCCTGTTACCCTTGGGTACAAACCTCTCCTCAGCCTCCTTGCATTTTATTGCTACATATTCCATCATCTCATTAACTGGTTTCCCTGCCAGTTCTCTGTCCCACTGAACCCCATTCAGGTAGTTCCTCATTCCTGTGTAGTCCCCTTTCTTGTAGTTTGGCTTCATTCGTCCTGGCCTTCCTGCTTCTCCCTCCACTTGTAGCTCTACTGTGTATTCGAAGCTTACAACCACATGGTCACTGGCCCCAAGGGGTCTTTCATATGTGATGTCCTCGATATCTGCACTACTGAAGGTGAATACTAAGTCCAGCCTTGCTGGTTCATCCTCTCCTCTCTCTCTTGTAGTGTCCCTTACGTGTTGGTACATGAA
>NC_091299.1:37170722-37190722 GCF_038502225.1 Cherax quadricarinatus | reverse complement strand
AGGATTTGCCTTCCGTGAATCCGTGCTGGTTGGCATTTATACTCCTGTTCCGTTCCAGGTGCTCCACCACTCTCTTCCTGACAATCTTCTCCATAATTTTGCATACTATACACGTCAATGACACAGGTCTATAGTTTAGTGCCTCTTTTCTGTCTCCTTTTTTAAAAATGGGAACTACATTTGCCGTCTTCCATACCTCAGGTAGTTGCCCAGTTTCCAGGGATGTGTTGAAGATTGTGGCAAGTGGCACGCACAACATATCTGCTCCCTCTCTAAGGACCCACGGGGAGATGTTGTCCGGTCCCATTGCCTTTGAGGTATCGATGTCCCTTAGCAGTTTCTTCACCTCCTCCTCATCTGTATGTATGTCGTCCAACACTTGTTAGTGTATTCCTTGCTGGTGTCCCCATCTGGTCTGTCCCCCCAGAGTCCTTCCTGTCTCTACTGTAAATACTTCCTTAAATCTCGTGTTGAGCTCCTCACATACCTCTTGATCGTTTCTTGTGAGTTCTCCACCTTCTTTCCTCAGCCTTATCACCTGGTCCTTGACTGTTGTCTTCCTCCTAATGTGGCTATACAACAGTTTCGGGTCAGATTTGACTTTCGATGCTATGTCGTTTTCATACTGTCGCTGGGCCTCCCTCCTTATCTGTGCATACTCGTTTCTGGCTCTTCTACTAATCTCCTTGTTTTCCTGGGTCCTATGCCTCCTGTACCTTTTCCATTCTCTGTTGCACTTAGTTTTTGCCTCCCTACACCTTCGGGTAAACCAAGGACTCGTTTTGGTCTTCCTATTATTTCTGTTTCCCTTGGGAACAAAACTTTCCTCTGCCTCCTTGCACTTTGTTGCCACATATTCCATCATCTCGTTTACTGATTTTCCTACCATTTCTCTGTCCCACTGAACATCCTGCAGGAAGTTTCTCATACCTGTGTAGTCCCCCCCTTTTATAGTTTGGCCTGTCCCCTTCAGTTCCTGTTACCTTCTCCACTTGTAACTCTACTATATAGTCAAAACTCAGCACCACATGATCGCTAGCTCCAAGGGGCCTCTCGTAAGTGATGTCCTCAATGTCCGAACTGCTCAGGGTGAACACAAGATCCAGTCTTGCTGGCTCATCCTCCCCTCTCTCTCTGGTAGTGTCCCTGACATGTTGATGCATGAGGTTTTCAAGTACCACATCCATCATCTTGGCTCTCCATGTTTCGGGACCCCCATGTGGCTCCAGGTTTTCCCAGTCGATCTCCCTGTGGTTGAAATCGCCCATTACCAGTAACTTTGCTCTGCTCGAGTGAGCTCTTCTTGCCACCTCAGCCAGTGTGTCCACCATCACCCTGTTGTTTTCTTCGTACTCCTCTCTTGGCCTCCTGCAGTTCTGTGGTGGGTTATACATCACTCCAATGACTACTTTATGTTCTCCGGACTGAATTGTACCTACAATGTAGTCTCTTTCTCCAATCATGTCCATGCCTTCCATTTCCTCAAATCCCCATCGGTGTTTTATGAGCAGTGCAACCCCTCCTCCCCCTCTACTCCTTCTATCTTTCCTCAGGATCTGATATCCTATTGGGAAGATTGTGTCTGTTATTGTCTCAGCGAGTTTTGTTTCTGTGACTGCAATGATGTCTGGGGATTTTTCACTGATTCTTTCATTCCACTCCTCATGTTTATTCGTTATTCCATCCGCGTTTGTGTGTGTGTGTGTGTGTGTGTGTGTGTGTGTGTGTGTGTGTGTGTGTGTGTGTGTGTGTGTGTGTGTGTGTGTGTGTGTGTGTGTGTGTGTGTTTATTCTTTCCTTGCGTCTTTTACCTCTGTGCCTCTCTTATCTTCTTCACCTCATCTACTTGGGCGAACAATATTTTTGAACTTGTTCTGACCACTGATTGTCTCCACATCCGGTCTTGCGACGGAGGAGAGAGAGAGACTAGAAAATAGTGATCATAACATTGCTTATTCACAGTAAACACAATCTTTGAGATTCAGTACAACTCTGTGACGGTTCCATACTGCCGAGATGTCGGCAGCGTAAATTGGATCGAACTGCTGAATGCAGAAAACGTAGATGAAATGTGGCGACGATTTAAATCAAAAAAATATTAAATAAAATAATAATAATAATAATAATAATAATAATAATAATAATAATAATAATAATAATAACAATAATAATAATAATATCATTATTTCTACAAGTACATGAACAAGGTATACAGGCCTAGCTGACATCAGTCACATTCTACTACATACAAAGCCGCTTGTTATACAGAGCATTTCGGGAAATTAGGTCAGTTTTGTCCCAGGATGCGACCCACACCAGTCAATTAACACCCAGGTACCCATATTACTGATGGGGAACATAGGCAATCAGTGTAAAGAAACACGTCAATGTTTCTACCCTCACCGGGAATCGAACCCGGACGCTCGCAGTGTGAAGCGAGAGCTTTAGCCACCAGGCCACGGGGCACCGTAATGTAGAGAAGGATAGCATACCAAGAAAGTTTGAACATGAAAAAGATGAAATAAACACATTATCGATAACAAAATGTAGTGGACGTTTGAAATTTGAACCATACCCTCTACCATCATGGTAGTTGGTATGGTGAGAGGAGACAGGAGCGAGCCGTTGCTTAGGACACTCACTCAATCACTAACAAAACCCAAACTAATTTCCACATGGACTGTCATATACATACAACAGATGGGACAATCTGAAGTCAACATGTTTCTGATATTTGTATAGCGACTGCATCAGAACGATCAGATGACATCAAGGAAACCGAATCATTAAGAGTAAAATTAATAGAAAAAGAGGTCTGATAGCCTTAATAGAGGTAGTGGTAACCAGAAGTAGAAGTGCTATTACACACAGCTCTGTGAACTTCAGTTTAGTGACACGAGTACTAAAATAGAAAGAGTACTAATTTAGAGAGATAGTTGTAGTCCAAATCTTCCAACCAATTTCATCTCTTCTGTAAATTCCACGCTAATTTTGATTATTGAAAAAATATTCTTCCTTATTTTTCTGGCCGGCATTGACAAAAGGAAGAGGAGGATTGAGAGGGAATGCTTTCTTCTTTTCAGTCCTTGACTCATATACATAGTCTTGATAGTCTTGAATCTATATAGCACTAGTTCTTCTCGATAGAGAATCCTGGTCTTGACTTACAGGTGCTCCATGCATTTCTATGTACTTTATCTCTACCCTATCAACTCCACATCATCTTTTCCTCTCTACCTTCCTAACTCTCCCCTCTCTGCCTCTCTTCCACCCTGGCACCCCTGGCACCCTGGCACCCTGGCACCCTGGCACCAGCAGCAGAGACAAGTGTGGTGGTCCATGTGATACGCCAGGTTTTCCCATGAGGACCACTTACCACCAGCAGTATCATGCACTGTATCACCAACACTGTCCGGCTTCACCTTCACCTATCCTCCCTCTTCTCCTACCATCACCCCTTTTACTCCCTTTCCTACCTCTTTTTTTTCTCTTTTTCCATCATCCTTTTTTCTCCTTCCACGCTTTCCTTTCCCATCGATCTTCCACCCATCCACCTCTCTCTCTCCCTCTCTCCTTACTATCATCGTCTCTCCCTCGATACCTACCTCCCATCCCCTACATCCCCACCCAACCCTCACCCCCTCTCCCTTATCTCCATTTCCCTCTCCCTTCCTTATCTCACCCTTCTTCAGGACAACTCTTCTCCTCCCCACCCTTCTTTCCCCTACTCCTCTTTCTCACCCACCCTTCAAGCCAACACCTGTAACACTTGAGTTTTGATGTCGTTGCTGTCCTAAGTTTTACGAGCCCTCGCTATTAGCTGTGAATATCAAAGAATAACCAGGATGCCAATATCTTAATGTTTACGGCGGCGAGCGACGACATTTGCGAATCCCAGAAAATTGTATTTCGATGTGGCATTAGATAAGAGCCAAACATTTGCCTCTAAATGGCGTTGGTTCACACACTGTGGGCTGGCAGGCCCACGCTCACGCCTTACCTTGCATTCGATTAGATTCCCAGAGAGCCATTCACAGCTAAAAAAAAAAAAAAGGGAAGAGGTTGCTGTAAGCATGAAGGAACGATAATAATTAGTAACGAGATACTTCTGTATAGTAGTAACTATCAAAGGAAGAGAGAATCGGCTTTATAAAGGGATGAACAACTATAGGAAAGAAGAAGCTACCATATCATAAGCAGAGATACTACAGGAAAAACAGCAGCTACTGTAGAAATTGAGGAGCTAAAATAGGAATGATGGAATTATAAGCATGAAAATGCTACAGTAGAAAGGAGCCTCCATATAGCACGTCTCGGTTCAACCTGTGTTTGAAGAGGTGAAGAAGGAATTAGAAAAATACTGAAGAGGACGTGAAGTTAGTGGCTAGGGAGAGAAAGAGAAAATGGAGGACAAAAGAGAAGTTAATTTAAAGAATTTTTTTTTGTTAAATATAATTGAATACTTCAACAATGTGCTGCTCTCCATTTTTGAGTGACAGTTACATGTTGCCAACAAAAATTAGATATGTTCCCCAGTCACACTTCATCACACAGGAGAGACTTCATTCATCTAGTGAGGAAATCTCTCAGTCAGAACTGCTAAAATAAATAGGGAGCCGAAGATACGGTCAGGTGTAGGTGAGGGAGCATCAGTTACCTGGCAATTACCATCTCACAGAAAGTCTATCTGCGCACGCAAGAGAAATTGAATTTGTGAAAATATATTTTCATTGTCAAATAACAAGGCTACAAAGCCTACAAGGTAAAATAAATAACAACTAAACTATATTTATATACCAATAAATGGATAGATAGTATAAATTTGTTGTTGCTCTGGCCTGGCGGCAATCAACCTGAAAATGAGAAAGGAAACACTGTTTCAGTTACATTAAGCACAATCACTCAACACTGGAGAGACTCGTTAAGTTAGGTAGAAAGATGCTGCATTATACAATGATAATATATTAAAGGTAGCATAAGTTGCTGCACTAATTTTGAGCTAACCATAATGCTGAACACCACGTTTCTTCACAGAGAGATTAGACGGAATTGACATGAGCGGAGAAACGAAGGAGAGAAGAGAATAATTTGCATAAAAGGAAATGGAAATGGTTAAGAATATATATATATATATATATATATATATATATATATATATATATATATATATATATATATATATATATATATATATATATATGTGTGTGTGTGTGTGTGTGTGTGTGTGTGTGTGTGTGTGTGTGTGTGTGTGTGTGTGTGTGTG
This sequence comes from Cherax quadricarinatus, assembly GCF_038502225.1. Taxonomy (NCBI): domain Eukaryota; kingdom Metazoa; phylum Arthropoda; class Malacostraca; order Decapoda; family Parastacidae; genus Cherax; species Cherax quadricarinatus. Next base: position 37,185,460 of record NC_091299.1, on the reverse strand, counting down.
TGTGTGTGTGTGTGTGTGTGTGGTGTGTGGTGCCGAATATGTTGAGATCCCATAAGAATTTGACTTTTCCACAAATAAAATTTTTATTGATTGATCGATATATTTTTCATTGACAATGATGCAAAAAAATGGACCAAACCTTACTTAGAACGTTACCTAACCTACCTTAATCGAATATACTTTTTTAGCTAAATTCTGCTATATATCATAGGTCAGTTGAAATTTATTTACTATTACTTAAAATTAATGATAAATATTTTTTGCTTCATGTTCAGACCGATTTTCGCAGATTTATGGCAAAAGCAAATCTAGATAATGCAGATTCACTGCGTTCAATCTGATAATTGGGATCAACTTGGCCATCCTTCTCTGTACGTTTTACAGCGCATTTATGTCCATTCTGTAATAGGTTGACCAGAACTGCGCAGCATAATCTAAATGAGGCCTAACCAGTGATATATAGAGTTGAAGTGTAACCTTTGGACTCCTGTTATATATTTTTCTTGATATGAAGTCAAGAAGTGTATTGGCATTACTGCGTACACTTACGCACTGTTGTCCTAGCTTTAGATTGCTGTTAACCAGAACTCCTAACTCTTTTTCGCATTCAGAGTGATTGAGATCTACAGTATTAAATTTATAAGTGCCATGGTTATTCTCCTTTTCAAGCCTTAGAGCCTTACATGTATCTACATAAAACTGCATCTATCACTTGTCTGACTTCTGCATGAGTCTATTCACAGAGATTTTCCAGTAGCGCTTTAGTGTCCTCATCAGAATTAATCCAACGGCCTATTTAAGCATCAACGGCAAACTTACATATGTTGCTATTTATTCCCTCATTTACATATATCGTTTATTTATGCATCCACGAACAAGTGATCTTTAACAAATAAGCTACACTGGCCGGGAATCGTTTATTTATAATGTGAACAAGAAGGGGCCCAACACTGAAACCTGTGGAACATCGCTTGTGATGCGTCCCCACTCTGATTTCTCTACATTTATGCAAACTGTCTGTTGCCTTTCAGTGAACCACTCATCTATCCAGAAAAAAATTAACAACATGAGAAGGGAGAAAGTGAGGAGTAGACAGCTGCACAGGTCGGGTTGCCAAAATACAGCCACACTCACATCTTGTTATCCAAGTACCGTGTTTTCCAGCATATAAGGTGCACCTTTTTAACAAAAACAGTCTTAAATGCTCGAGGTCTGAGTCAGGGGTAGGCTTTGGGCTACGCTTTAGCAGTTGTTTACTAACGTTACATTACAGATGCCTGCAAACATCGTCTGATATGCTCGTGCGCCTTATATGCCGGAAAATGCCGTAGTTATTCCCAAGCTGCGCCTAGCAACTGCATCACAGCTCACCCAGTATACAAATAATATGTTAAACCCATTGTATAATATTAAAAATGTTAAATACAGAGGAAATAAATGGGTTATTATAACAGATAACTTGGACTTTACCTCAGTTATATACATCCCTTGTGCTAATATCAATCCTAACCTGAATCACATTAAACAAACTGACAAACCTCACATATTATTACATTATTGTTACATTATTATTATTATTATTATTATTATTATTATTGTTATTATTATTATTATTATTATTATTATTATTATTTATTATTATTATTATTATTATTATTATTATTATTATTATTATTATTATTATTATTATTTTTATTTTTATTATTACTTTTATTTTCATTGTTGTTGTTGTTATTATTATTATTATTATTATTATTATTATTATTATTATTATTATTATTTATTATTATTATTATTATTATTATTATTATTATTATTATTATTATTATTATTATTATTATTATTAGTTTTATTATTTTTATTTTTATTATTACTTTTATTTTCATTGTTGTTGTTGTTATTATTATTATTATTATTATTATTATTATTATTATTATTATTATTATTATTATTATTATTATTTATTATTATTATTATTATTATTATTATTATTATTATTATTATTATTACTTTTATTTTTATTGTTGTTATTATTATTATTATTATTATTATTATTATTATTATTATTATTATTATTATTATTATTATTATTATTATTATTATTAATTATTACTTTGTTATGACACAAGCTTGTAGCGTTTGAAATGAAACGTTATTAAGTTTTTATCTGAGGAAGAAGTGGGTAACTCCAATTTCATGAGTCAGAAGTTCCTCAGTATCGGGACACTTCTTCCCCTCCTACCGTCAAGGGAGATAAATTGACAGTGAAGCTCCCGATCGTTATTCAAGAAAAAAATTCTCTGTCTCACTTATGTTGTGTTATTGTTCAACAAAATGGGATATGCAAGAGAGAATCAGGATTGGAAAAGTGGATAGCTATCATATACGATATTTTTTTTTGCAGCTACAGTGGTAAGTTATCGCGCTTCATACATTACATTTACAGTGTTAAGCTTTTATGGTTCATACATTAGAGCTAAAGTGGTGAGCTATCTCATTTCATATTCATATTACAGTTACAGTGGTAAGTTATCCCGCTTCATACAGTTATTACAACTGCACAGGCATCCCAGGAGTGAAGATAAACAAAAAAATATCCTTGATACGAATTCGGTCTCACACTTCGTCTGCTCCGCCTCCACGTGTCTCTCCTACTACTCCACGTTACCCTCACCACAACCATTCAACACCACCACCACTAGTACTGCCACTACTACCAACAATAGCAGCAGCAGCAATTTCACTGCTTTTAACCTCCTTCATCACCACTGACACACTTATATAATTAACTAGAGAGGTAATTCATAAGTTTACGAAATTTTGAAAGACCACAAATAATAAGCGTAGCATGCAACGAGTACGTAACCTTTATTCGGAGCATGTACACACCCTCATTGAAAAGCTGTCTCCCCAACCAGCGAACCAGTGCTAGGGTCGAACGATGGGGCCCCCATCGTTCGATCAGTACCCAGGTTCAGTTAATGAGAAGACGGGATTGGCAATCGTAGAGGTTTTGTGGGCCCCACCCGCCTGTCTCCCCTTGTCATTTACATACTAGAGCTGGTTGAGCACGGTTGTCCATTCTGTCTCCAGGCTGTGTCTTGGCCTTGCCTAAACCGTGTTGTACACATACATTTTCCAGCTGTATATATTGTACATAACTGTGAATATCCATATTGCTCTTGGTGAAGGAAAATATATTTCAAAGTCATTCAGCTGTGTTTGTTCTGCTCCTTGCTGCCCTTTACACCCAGGATAACAGGCCTTATTGTCCCTGGGTTGTAATAATAAGCAGCACTGAAATAATGATAACTTCAGTATATTCAAAGACTCATGAGGCCGTCAAAGTGAAACTCTCCTTCCAACTATTTCCTGAGCGCTGATTTTTAATGGTGGAATTTTTTTAATATTGATGGCACTGATTGGTCCAAACTTCCTGCAGAAGGCGATAAAAGATTGAATTTGATTGCTCCTGTAATCCACGAGAAGTTATAATGGAGGGGATGACGGAGAGAAAGGGAGGGTGGAGTGACCCACGAGTTCTAATAAGGATGGCGGGGATGAGGGGGAAGGGGGCAAGCAAGCCACAAGTTTTAATAAGGATGGAGTGGTGGTTTTTACCCATCACAGTCCCATGTTACTCCACCCAGAGAACAACTCAGGTTGCGGGATTTACAGGAATATGTCGCAGGACATCCACACTGCTGGGTGATGTTTTTTCTGGTATGTTATAATGGTATACAGTACCGACAGGTTGATAAGCAAGACACTAGGTATCTCATCAACGATATGCTTTGCCTGCTGTAGGCTTCGTCAGTCGAATATAGTAATGAATTACAATCATGGAGAGAGTAGACTAAGTGAAGCTGCAGGATGAGGTAGTCATTCTTGGCAGTTTTATGACCCAGTGTTTTTGACGTATTAATACGTCAAATTTCGCACTTTTGGTATCATTACCAATGGGAAAAGATTCTCTATCATAAGAAAAAATATTTTTTTAAATATTTTGCGACACAGAGAGGCACTTCACGATTTGATGTCGCGACAGTCAGAGTTAATAATATTATAATAATTAATCTCTTAAGAGAGTAATTATCTTCCATCAAGACTGAGGGAATAATTAAATGAAACACTCTTAGCCTCGTCTACTGTATGCAGTAATGTAATTCATCGCCGAATTCAGCTATGAAACGAGCAGTACAAGCGAAACATTTTGCAAATGAAGATACCTAATGTTACACTTGTGATTTTTTTTGGCATGGTCAAAAACTCGGGAGAAAGAAATTTTTAAAATTACAGTACGTCAATTACCTGATAATGATCTACAAAAGAAGATAGAGAAGTAATGCGATCTAATTTTAGTCTAAAAATGGCCAATATATTTTAATGCTAAATTGAAAAGATTTAACTTGATGAGTGCCGAAATTAATAGTTTTTCAGAGATGTCTTGATGATACCTTCCTGCTTTTTGATGTCCATGTTCTGAGAGAATTATTTTAGGATTATTTAATTTCTAAACGTAAACATATTGTATCAGTCGTGGAGAAACAACAATAAAAAGATAGAATTTCTTGATGCTAATGAGAAAAACAATAATAATACCTCCAGTAATACAGTATACAGGAAACCCTGTAGGTTCTGTTCCGTCTTTGTCTCATGAGTGTTTTGATTTCAAATTCACGCACACACACATACACACATTATATATATATATATATATATATATATATATATATATATATATATATATATATATATATATATATATATATATATATATATATATATATATATGCAAAACAACCACTCTGAAAGAATAGAGAAATTCCAATCGCTTTCGTGACTACTCACATTATCAAGGAACTATGATAATGTTCCTTGATAATGTGAGTAGTCACGAAAGCGCTTGGAATTTCTCTATTCTTTCAGAGTGGTTGTTTTGCATATTTTGAAATCACCTGTTTACTGTGATCTTATTGCATATATATATATATATATATATATATATATATATATATATATATATATATATATATATATATATATATATATATATATATATATGTCGTGCCAAATATGTAAAACTGGTCAATCAGCAAGAACTCATTTAAAATTAAGTTCTTTTTAAGATTTTGTCTTATACGTTTAAAGATATATTTTTTTTATTAATGTTAATGTAAAAAATTTTTATTTTGCATCAAAAGAATCTTAGAAAACTTACCTAACCTTATTATAACAAGAACAATTTATTTTAGCCTAACCCAACCAAATATATTTTAGATTTGCTTACAATAATTTAATACTAAACAAACACAGCGAAATATATTTTTTTCGTTAGGTTAAGTATGATTTTAGCGATATTATTGCATACACAAATTTTCGCCTGTCCTATATGGCAAGATGAGCGTTGCTATTTAAGCCAAGATCGCAAGTTCTGCCTATTCGGCACGACATATATACACACACACACACACATATATATATATATATATATATATATATATATATATATATATATATATATATATATATATATATATATATATATATATATATATATATATACATTATTTATATATATATATATATATATATATATATATATATATATATATGAAGCCTTAGACCACAGGTGTCCTGTGGTCTAAGGCTTCATATGCTTCTGGCTTCTACTGAGGCGGGCCAGTACAACATGGGTTTGAGTCTTTAGCTAGTGCAGTGTAGATTATATATATATATATATATATATATATATATATATATATATATATATATATATATATATATATTATATAAATATATATATATATATATATATATATATATATATATATATATATATATATATATATATATACATAAATATATATATATATATATATATATATATATATATATATATATATATATATATATATATATATATATATATATATGAAGAGAAGCCTCCCCACAGCCCGTTGCCCAGCTCAACGGGAACCCCAAGTGTAGAGGTTTGACGGAAGTCTAAAGCGTCTTGATGGAGCCACTATGCTACCTTGGAAGGATGGAAACCAGATTGCCTGGGACTACACATGTGCCGCCACATTGGCAGACACCTACTTGCCATACTCCGTAGTGGAAGGGGGTGGAGCTGCCAGCCACAGGGAGACCCAGAAGATCCGCAAATATGAAGACCTTCCCCCTTGCTATAGCTTCATCCCAATAAGGTCGGAGACCCTTCTAGCATGGAGCAAGTGTGCTCTAAAGTTCCTAATAGACCTGGATGAAAAGCTCATCATAGAAACCAAGGACCACAGGGCGACCAGCTTCCTCTTTCAGAGACTCAGTGTTGTGATCCAGAGAGGAAATGCCTGCAGCATTCTGGGCACGCGGCCCACCGCAGGGGAGCTAGACGAAGTATTCGAGATGTAGCTCTGAGTTACCTATGTTGTTTTACTTTCTATCGTATTTTTGTGAATGTTTTGTCAATGTATTTTGTCTTTAAATAAAATATATATATAAAATATAGGGGGTGGTAGGAGAAAATTCTCAAACAGCTTCAGGGAGAACCTTGAGTTTTTCCTGAAGCAAGTTTATTCTTTTCTCTGAGGATGAGGGTCCCTATAACAGTTCTAGAGGTGGTACCTCCCTATATATATATATATATATATATATATATATATATATATATATATATATATATATATATATATATATATATATATATATATATATATATATATATATATATATGTATATATATATATGTATATATGTCGTGCCGAATATGTAAAACTGGCCAATTAGCAAGAACTCATTTAAAATTAAGTCTTTTCTAAAATTTTCTCTTATACGTTTAAAGATATATTTTTTTCATTAATGATAATGTAAAAATTTTAAATTTTGCACCAAAAGAATCTTAGAAAACTTACCTAACCTTATTATAACAAGCGCAATTTATTTTAGCCTAACCCAACTAAATATATTTTAAATACGTTTACAATAATTTAATACTAAACAAACACAATCAAATATATTTTTTTCGTTAGGTTCAGAAAGATTTTGGCGAAATTATTGCATACTAGGGAGGCCAAGCCCATGATGACACTCTTCAGGTCACTTGTTCTATCTAGGCTGGAATATTGCTGCACTCTAACAGCACCTTTCAAGGCAGGTGAAATTGCCGACCTAGAAAATGTACAGAGAACTTTCACGGCTCGCATAACGGAGATAAAACACCTCAATTACTGGGAGCGCTTGAGGTTTCTAAACCTGTACTCCCTGGAACGCAGGAGGGAGAGATACATGATTATATACACCTGGAAAATCCTAGAGGGACTAGTACCGAACTTGCACACGAAAATCACTCACTACGAAAGCAAAAGACTTGGCAGATGATGCACCATCCCCCCAATGAAAAGCAGGGGTGTCACTAGCACGTTAAGAGACCATACAATAAGTGTCAGGGGCCCGAGACTGTTCAACTGCCTCCCAGCACACATAAGGGGGATTACCAACAGACCCCTGGCAGTCTTCAAGCTGGCACTGGACAAGCACCTAAAGTCAGTTCCTGATCAGCCGGGCTGTGGCTCGTACGTTGGTTTGCGTGCAGCCAGCAGCAACAGCCTGGTTGATCAGGCGCTGATCCACCAGGAGGCCTGGTCACAGACCGGGCCGCGGGGGCATTGACCCCCGAAACTGTCTCCAGGTAAACTCCAAGTACACAAATTTTCACTTGTCCTATATGGCAAGATGAGCGTTGTGATGAATGGTTTGAAAAACCGACAAGTTGAAGATTGAGACACTTATGCAGCATATGGAAATCTTTATTCAGGAAACGTTTCGCCACACAGTGGCTTCATCAGTCCAATACAAAGAGGAAGGCGTAAGGAGAGGAGGAGAATGAGGTAATCAGTCCCTCAACCTGGAGTCGATGTGTTCAGTCCATCAATGGACTGAACACATCGACTCCAGGTTGAGGGACTGATTACCTCATTCTCCTCCTCTCCTTACGCCTTCCTCTTTGTATTGGACTGATGAAGCCACTGTGTGGCGAAACGTTTCCTGAATAAAGATTTCCATATGCTGCATAAGTGTCTCAATCTTCAAGATGAGCGTTGCTATTTAAGCCAAGATATATATATAAATATATTTATATATATATATATATATATATATATATATATATATATATATATATATATATATATATATATATATATATATATATATATATATATATATATATATATATATATATATGTATGTCGTGCGGAATATGTAAAACTGGTCAATTAGCAGGAACTCACTTAAAATTAATTCCTTTCTGAAATTTTCTCTTATGCGTTTAAAGATATATTTTTTTCATTAATGGTAATGTAAAAATTTATAATTTTGCACCAAAAGAATCTTAGAAAACTTACCTAACCTTATTATAACAAGCGCAATTTATTTTAGCCTAACCCAAATAAATATATTTTAGATTTGTTTACCTTAATTTAATATTAAACAAACACAGTGAAATATATTTTTTTCGTTAGGTTCAGAATGATTTTGGCGAAATTATTGTATACTCAAATTTTCGCTTGTCTTATATGGCAAGATGAGCGTTGCTATTTAAGCCAAGATCGCAAGTTCTGCCTATTCGGCACAACATATATATATATATATATATATATATATATATATATATATATATATATATATATATATATATATATATATATATATATATATATATATATATATATATATATATATTTTTATTTATTTATATATATATTTATATATATATATATATATATATATATATATATATATATATATATATATATATATATATATATATATATATATATATATATATATATATTAGATAGATATATATATCACAGCAGAAAATTATTCATGGTTTCTATGCACAGTGGTTGCCAGGGGTCGGTGGAAGGAGACGTGCGTCGTATATTCCTCGTGTTTGTATACATACAAATTAACACTGTTTTGATACTGTTAAATCTAGTGAGCACCAACTTGCTCATTAGCATACAGACATGTTTTCGTCTGCTTTGCATACAGTAATTACGGATAAAGTAGTGTTAACACGTGGAATAATACGTGAATGTTGTCCTGCCTTTTATGTCTTAAATCTAAATAAACATGCATCGATATGAATAACCATCTGTGATTGATTCTGTTATAAGAACAAGTTTAAAGTTATACACTAATTCAGTAATACAACGGACAATTAATTTATTCCGTGAATAATTCAGTTACTCAATGAATAATTTAGAGAGAAGGAGAGAATGAGAGAGAGAGAGAGAGAGAGAGAGAGAGAGAGAGAGAGAGAGAGAGAGAGAGAGAGAGAGACAGACAGACAGACAGACAGAGGCAGACAGACAGACAGACAGACAGACAGACAGACAGACAGACAGACAGAGACAAACAGACAAACAGACAGACAGCTAGATAGACCCGGTTATGTTAGGAGAGGGGAGTGAAAGAGAGCAGAAGGAACTGACTCGGAAAGATAAAAATGATAAAGCATGGAGAAAGATACATAGGCAGGGAAGGTGAAGGAGAGAGGGTGGGGGAGGAGAAGAGCGTCAGGAAAGGTAGAGGAATAGTGGCATGAGAGGAAGAGAATGAGAAGTAGAAGGAAAGAGGAAATGAGAGATGAAAGAGAAGAACATAAGGAGAGACAGATGGATAGGAGATACGAACAAATGTATTGAGAGAGGAAGAGGAAGGTGAAGGAGGAGAGAGGAAGAAAAAAAATGAATGGAGCACTGTGAGATAATCAATAATAACAGTTGATGGAACAGAGCAGTGAGATAAGACAACGAACCAATAAATAGTATACTATTTTCCCGTCAGTAAACGCACTTTTTCCATGGTTAAGCTGGAGAAATATATGACAAATTTAGCAAAAAGTATCTATACAAAAATCTATAAGAAAAATGTAGAGAGATCAAAAGATTAGTCAGGACCAATTTTGTTTTTTGGGTGTGCGGTATATTCAATGCGAGTGCAACTATATGTATGTGACGCAATACAGCCTCGGATGAATGCTTGCGTTGCCAACATCAAGAGTAATATGCAAATGCTCTTATGCTGGCAAATGAAAATGATAAATTATTTCCTTTGACTATGCCATTTGCTAATTATGGGGCTTTAAACATTTTTATCAGATAAAACATTTTTTTATAGAATTATCCGATCGTCACACGAGCCGGGCAGAGTAATATGTTTCTGTTCGTGTTTGGTTGTCAACATAGAGATCATGTTACTCTGAGCACGTAGACGTAATTGATCTGAACGTTGGATGTTATATTATTCACGGGATTACTGACTATTTTTTTACTGGCAACATCTGTAGGACCTGAGGGAGAAATTGATGAGGACATAACGTTTATTATGTTTAGTATGGAGGGAAAAAATAAAATATGAATGAGATCCTCTATATTACTGAGTTTCCAGTAAACCCGAAATTAGATGGCATTTTGGACTTTGAGACATTTGACATCCAGAAAGGATAGTGTGTCATCCTGCTCTATTTCGATGGTGATTTGGATGAAAAGTTCCAATGTGCTGAGGCCATCATGTAAGAGCTGGTTCGCTTTAGAGTTACGAGAAGAAAGCCTTCAACGTATTTCAGGCAAATCACGGTGGAGGGTAGAATGCCCAAAGAGCGTTCTGTGTCTAGTGACTCGATGTACAAGATGGGTATTATGGCACTCATAGGGACCCAATCACCATGCCATACCTATGTCCGTAGGAGGTGTTGCTAAAGGCGAATTTGATATAGAGTTCTGCAAGATCGAAGAAGTCCTGGCAAGCAAAAAATGATCAGGTTAGTACTGATACATGTAAACAAAGACCTGACGTCTATACAAGCTATCTGCGTTCTTATATTAATAGCATTAAGACTGCTGAGTGAGCGACCCTACTGACTTAGGTAGACATTGCTTATGGTACCTTTAAGTTCAGACATATGTTTTTGTAGGTTGTCCTTGCATATATATATATATATATATATATATATATATATATATATATATATATATATATATATATATATATATATATATATATATATATATATATATATATATATATAAAATATATATATATATATATATATATATATATATATATATATATATATATATATATATATATATATAAATGTCGTGCCGAATATGTAAAACTGGTCAATTAGCAAGAACTCATTAAAATTAAGTCCTTTCTAAAATTTTCTCCTATACGTTTAAAGATATATTTTTTTCATTAATGTTGATGTAAAAATTAATAATTTTGCACCAAAAGAAACTTAGAAAACTTACCTAACCTTATCATAACAAGAACAATTTATTTTAGCCTAACCCAACTAAATATATTTTAGATTTGTTTACAATAATTTAATACTAAACAAACACAGTGAAATATATTTTTTTCGTTAGGTTCAGAACGATTTTGGCGAAATTATTGCATACACAAATTTTCGCTTGTCCTATATGGCAAGACAAGCGTTGCTATTTAAGCCAAGATCGCAAGTTCTGCCTATTCGGCACGACATATATATATATATATATATATATATATATATATATATATATATATATATATATATATATATATATATATATATATATATATATATAATATATATATATATATATATATATATATATATATATATATATATATATATATATATATATATATATATATATATATATTATATTTATATATATTTATATATATATTTATATATGTATGTATATATATATATATATATATATATATATATATATACATACATATATAAATATATATATATATATATATATATATATATATATATATATATATATATATATATATATTTTTTTTTTTTTTAAATATATATATATATATATATATATATATATATATATATATTATATATATATATATATATATATATATATATATATATATATATATATATATATATATATAGGATGGGGTCCACCTCTGGTGTAAATTGTGGGACCCATAGCCTCGGAAAAGTGGATAAAAAGGCTTCAAGGATGAATATTTGGATTTCTTCCTGAAGCCGTTTGAATATTCCACTTTCCCTACCACCCCATCTTTTCATATTTTTTTTTTTACCAGTAGGAATATTTTTTTACATAATATGGTACAAAAGATTTAAGAGATACATTGTTGATATGAAGGTTGCATATACGGTACATGTTGTTACGTGTGTATCACCGATTATAGGGCGAAAATCTCATCCAGCTCCTCAGAGCTGGGGCGTGTACCCAAAATACAGCAGGCATTACCCCTTTGAACAGCCGCACTGAGCCGCTGGAACAGAAAACTAGCTGCCCTGGGATCCCTAGTTACCCTGATGAGTCTTTTTCCCAGCTCCTTAAGGAATTTAGATGCGTTCTTTCCCCATGAGCCAAGGGTCTCTGAGCCTATGGGAACAAACATATAATGATGGGCAAGTTCTCCATATTTTCTAGACTTTTGGGACTCCCTGAAGCTGGCAGCTGCCCCTCCTTCCTCCCTGGTGTATTGGAGATAGGTATCAGCCAAGGTAGATGCACATGTATAGTCCCACACCACCTGCTTCCCATCTGTCCAGGCTTGAAGGGTGATACCATCTGGACGCTTCTGGCTGCCATCAGATCTGCATAGCTGGGGTGGCTCCCTTACTGCTGGGCATCCGGCTGTTGTGAGGTTCCTCTTGATAATGTTATTAACCTCCTCATGTCTTGCAATGTTTCCCTCGGATTTACTGCCGCTCAAGACCGTGGTACCCGAATCGGTCTGCTGCTTCACTGCCACATTTACACCTGTGTTCGGCGAGAATAGGGGCGGCAAGTCGAAGGGCAACACCGATGCGGATGGTATGTGGGTCGAGGAGTGTGCCAAGGCTGGAGTTGGGAACAGCCAATAGAAAATCCCCTGCATGATGTGCTCTCACTGCCAGGAGGCGGGCTCTATCCTTCCCTGACACACTGTGAAGCATTGTTGAGGCTATATTTTCCACTATTGGATCATCCCAGTGCGATTGTTTGTAGTTGTTGGGGGGAGCAGGTCTGGTTTCAGAGCCCGTTAGATTATCCCAGATCATGGCTCCGTCAGTGAACTTTTGGTCCTGGACTCCAGGACCAAGCCCTCTGGATGCAGTACATGAGGACAGAAAAGCAGGTAGCGCAATCTGTGATGACTTGCGGACACCAATGCCTCCTAGTCTGACTGGAAGTGTAGCTTGGTTCCACTGCCCGTCTTCTAGAGTAAGGTTAAGTACTTTCGTAAAAATCTGCCTCAGAATACTGTCATATTCGTGCAGTATAGGGTTATCATATGAAGGTGCACATCTTAGGAAATATGTCAACCTGGGAAGACTCAAGCACTTTGTGAGAAGGTACAAGGCATCGTGGGTGTCCAGATTGCCTATTCGTTGTTCCATTCTCCTTAACACTTCCAATTTCTTCCTGAGAATTGTGTCAATGGCATTGCTTCCCAGAGGTGCTCCTAGCAAGACACTATTTGTGGGGGCAATGACTGCTGCTCCTGGTAGTTTTGATCTCACTGCATTTATCACTTGTTGATTGACTGAGATGATCTCACATTTGGATAGATTCAGGATGAGACCCATTTCCTGTCCCCGTGTCATTACCTGTGTAAGATCATGTAGGAGGGACTCTTTTGTACCTGCTAGTGTGCCATCATCTAGGAACCAGATGTTTAGCTCGCTGGTCAGTCTGATTGTGATTTCCCTAACTGCTATACAGATGAGAAATGGTGCAAGAGGATCTCTTTGTTGGACACCCTCCGATGATGTGATTTCATGCTCTCCAAAGATTGATTCCTTGCTATACCCAGTTGCAGCAAAAGGGAAAAGACCAGGGAAATGTTCTTGTACTGCTGCTAATACCACGTCTCTTTTCAGGAGACTGAATGCATTCTTGAAATCTAATTTTACCACTGCATTGTCCTCAGGCAGGTTGTTGATATACGCCCTTATTGCATGAACCGCTGCTTCACTTCCTTGAGAGACCCCAAAGCCAAGCTGGTTTGGTTGAAGCATCATGGCTGCCTGTGCACGAATACTTCGGACAGCAGCTTTGGATATGAGGCGGCGTAACGTGTTGCCTACTGCAATTGGCCGAATTCCTCCATCCTTTTTTTAAGTGCAGAAAGTGTTGCACCAAAAAAGAAAGGTCTAATTTCATCAGGGATTAGACCGGCCAAGGAAATTTTATAATAGTAATTCCAGCCACCAAGACAGCCGCGACCGTACATAGCTAGACCAGACCAAGCTGTCACACAGTTCCCCCACCCAGGAAAATATTTTGTGCTTTGATGCAGAATGCGCAGGCTCGAATCCTGCTGTGGGCTGAGAGATAATGTCTGTAAATAATTCTACCTGTGTGCTTATTGTTAACATATGTATATATATATATATATATATATATATATATATATATATACACGTATATATATATATATATATATATATATATATATATATACACGTATATATATTATTTTTTTTATTATCACACCGGCCGATTCCCACCAAGGCAGGGTGGCCCGAAAAAGAAAGACTTTCACCATCATTCACTCCATCACTGTCTTGCCAGAAGGGTGCTTTACACTACAGTTTTTAAACTGCAACATTAACATCCCTCCTTCAGAGTGCAGGCACTGTACTTCCCATCTCCAGGACTCAAGTCCGGCATGCCGGTTTCCCTGAA
>NC_091299.1:37125722-37165722 GCF_038502225.1 Cherax quadricarinatus | reverse complement strand
GTAAAAGTAGGCCTTAGACAAGGATGTGTGATGTCACCGTGGTTGTTTAATATATTTATAGATGGGGTTGTAAGAGAAGTAAATGCGAGGGTCTTGGCAAGAGGCGTGGAGTTAAAAGATAAAGAATCACACACAAAGTGGGAGTTGTCACAGCTGCTCTTTGCTGATGACACTGTGCTCTTGGGAGATTCTGAAGAGAAGTTGCAGAGATTGGTGGATGAATTTGGTAGGGTGTGCAAAAGAAGAAAATTAAAGGTGAATACAGGAAAGAGTAAGGTTATGAGGATAACAAAAAGATTAGGTGATGAAAGATTGAATATCAGATTGGAGGGAGAGAGTGTGGAGGAGGTGAACGTATTCAGATATTTGGGAGTGGACGTGTCAGCGGATGGGTCTATGAAAGATGAGGTGAATCATAGAATTGATGAGGGAAAAAGAGTGAGTGGTGCACTTAGGAGTCTGTGGAGACAAAGAACTTTGTCCTTGGAGGCAAAGAGGGGAATGTATGAGAGTATAGTTTTACCAACGCTCTTATATGGGTGTGAAGCGTGGGTGATGAATGTTGCAGCGAGGAGAAGGCTGGAGGCAGTGGAGATGTCATGTCTGAGGGCAATGTGTGGTGTGAATATAATGCAGAGAATTCGTAGTTTGGAAGTTAGGAGGAGGTGCGGGATTACCAAAACTGTTGTCCAGAGGGCTGAGGAAGGGTTGTTGAGGTGGTTCGGACATGTAGAGAGAATGGAGCGAAACAGAATGACTTCAAGAGTGTATCAGTCTGTAGTGGAAGGAAGGCGGGGTAGGGGTCGGCCTAGGAAGGGTTGGAGGGAGGGGGTAAAGGAGGTTTTGTGTGCGAGGGGCTTGGACTTCCAGCAGGCATGCGTGAGCGTGTTTGATAGGAGTGAATGGAGACAAATGGTTTTTAATACTTGACGTGCTGTTGGAGTGTGAGCAAAGTAACATTTATGAAGGGATTCAGGGAAACCGGCAGGCCGGACTTGAGTCCTGGAGATGGGAAGTACAGTGCCTGCACTCTGAAGGAGGGGTGTTAATGTTGCAGTTTAAAAACTGTAGTGTAAAGCACCCTTCTGGCAAGACAGTGATGGAGTGAATGATGGTGAAAGTTTTTCTTTTTTGGGCCACCCTGCCTTGGTGGGAATCGGCCGGTGTGATAATAAAAAAAAAAAAAAATAATATATATACACATGTATATACATATAAATATATATATATAAATATATATATATATATATATATATATATATATATATATATATATATATATATATATATATATATATGTATATATTTTTTTTTTTTTTTTTAATATATATAGGGAAGTACCACCTCTATAGCTGGAATGGGGACCCTCATCCTCAGAGAAGACAATAAACGTACCTCAGAGAAAACTCAAGGTTCTCCCCGGAGCTGTTTGAATATTTTCTTCTCCTACCACCCCCTATATATTTTTTATTCTATGTGAACATTTATTAATAAACAAAATACATTTACAGAAAAAAACATAAACATGGCACAATGTATCAAAGATGATGAATTTCCTCCAGCTCCTCCGAGGCTGGACGTGAACCAAGTATGCAGCAAGCATTTCCCCTCTGGATGGCGACGCTGAGGCTGTATATATATATATATATATATATATATATATATATATATATATATATATATATATATATATATATATATATATATACATATATATATACATATATATATATATATATATATACAAAATATATATATATATATATATATATATATATATATATATATATATATTACATATATAAAATATACATATATATATATATATATATATATATATATATATATATATATATATATATATATATATATATATATATATATATATATATATATATATATGTTAACAATAAGCACACAGGTAGAATTATTTACAGACATTATCTCTCAGCCCACAGCAGGATTCGAGCCTGCGCATTCTGCATCAAAGCACAAATTATTTTCGCAACACAGCCAGACCCTTAATAAGAATGAGCGCTTGGCGGAAGCTAGACGGTGTCCCATACCCCGGAATACGCTTGTTGTAAGTTATTTCATCAAATCCTGCCACATGTGGTGACTTCGAGAAAGGTTTTGGAATATTTAATAATTTGCAAACGGGTGCCATTAGGTGCGGCCTTTTGCGTCTAGGTTTTTTAAAATAAGAGTTTGGGGTTAACATATATATCTGCGATAGCTGTAGTATTAGCTATGTCTAGACTATGCAGTCTGCGAGAAGACGGTAATGCTCGCATGTAACCACCTGGTAGTTGTTTTTGACTCTTTAGGGTTGAGGTGTAAATGTGTAAGAGACAGTTAAAGCCGACTGCTTATATTAAATCAGTGAATATGCATAATTCGTGTCCCTAATTAAAAAAAAAGAGTGTCTTGGGTGTTGGTTTGATAGGCAAAGAGATACCGACAGGTATATAAATATGAAGACATTCAAAATAGAGAAAACTTCTGTCTGGACATGCTTCGCTTGTAGGTGAGCAAAACGTAATCCGTATAAGAACATGCTCTGGTAAGTTATCGCACATCCATGTTTTTAAATGATCATTAGCAACAATTAGGTAAAAACGTAAATAGAGTCAGCCTATGTGGAGCTTCATCTCTGGTGTGATGCTGCTGAGTTTGTAATTTTGTTCGTGGAAGCACGTTTTGTTTATCTGCTGAGAACGAGGAACACAGTCCCAACATAGGACATTTGTAGATCCCACGCACTTTCATTTACATTCATAATGGAATGTATAAACACACATGCATACGCGCGTGTGCAGAGACAACAGGAAGAGACTCCAAGAAGACTTGAACTCGCTGTAAACATGGTCAAGAAGATGACTACTTTTATATAATCGTGATATGTGCAAAACAATAAAATAAGGAGAGAGAACGAGAAGACCGGACACAAAATGCATCCCGGGGAAATTATTACAAACATTGTGAAGAGAGAGAGAGAGAGAGAGAGAGAGAGAGAGAGAGAGAGAGAGAGAGAGAGAGAGAGAGAGAGAGAGAGAGAGACAGAGAGAGAGAGAGAGAGAGAGAGAGAGAGAGAGAGAGAGAGAGAGAGAGAGAGAGAGAGAGAGAGAGAGAGAGAGGAGAGCAATAAATACGTACAGCTCGGATAACTTCAGCGACATATGCAGAAACAGCTAACTTCAGAACCGCTTTCAGAAGCCATCACAGAATTTCATTTAAGACATAATACACAACGTTTGTGACGATCATAGTGAAGTACACAGCACCAACATCTCATTCCCACCTGACCAGGCAAGTGGAGTGACCAGAAATGATCTAAAGACTTTTGATAACGGAACTGAGGGAGTTGAACTGTAAAGAGAGACTTGAACTTAAAGTGAAAACACTAGAGGATAGGAAAACTAGGAAATACATAATCATGACATAAAATGCTCACAAGATTAGCTACTGGATAAAGAAAGCTCATTCAAATGCGAAGAGAGTGAATCAAAGGCTGTTAAACGCGCAGACAACTTACAGGAACTTCTTGAAGTGCTTTTTCAGTCCTTGGCTTCTGAGTTAGTAGAAAGCACTAGAAGAGTGTGAAAGAGCAAAGTTTCATGATCAGATATGATCGGATCCTAGAAATCACAGATCAGCATAACTGGTCGTTAAAAGGAAGGTGCAGCCACCAGTTTTGGATTAATCCCTGCAAACATAACCAGACGAGGACAACACAGTAAGTACATGTAGTTTCCTCACACACAGACAGCATACACACAGGGGAGAGAGAGAGATTATTAAGTAATATATCAGAAGGATATATAAAAGTGGATAAAAGGAACATAAATAACAAAACTGAAAAATCAATAAGGCCTTGATGTGCGGCCACCTGGGCGATAACAACCGCGGGACCATTCACCTTTTCCGCTAACGACCTTAACGAGCTTCATTCTTTGACAAGGCTGAAAATCACCTCTCAAAAGTCTCATCCGTCACACTGAATTTTCTCTCAAACTCCCTCATATTTTGACCCAAATGAGTAAATATGAACACCTTTCGCTTGACTAGCGAGGGAGGCAACATTTAGCCATTTTGCTACAATTGTTATCGTGGGTGTAGATAGTGAGAAATGAAAGTAATGAATGCAATAATCGTAATAATAATTATGAAATACAATATTTACAATGTTTAAATAAATCTAATAATAAAGTAATAGCAGTAAACGTTCACGTTAAGTTGACGTATTTAGAAGTCCTTCAGCAGTAGAAGATACAACAGCAAGTATTTATATATAAAGTTTTAATATCCTCTTCCTATAGTGATATTGCACTTTTGATTATTTAATAATTAGATGTGATTCATATGTATAGGAACTACTTACTGGTAACAGGAATGCAGCCCCAAATAATCATCAAGCACCTGGGTACTTTTTCAATGCACACTAAACTGAGGCAGCAGATGTACAGAGACTTGACTATAAGTCTGGCCCAGGATTAGAACTTGAGACCAATTGGTTGTGATCAGCGGTTTTTGACAAATTAGCTGCATCTAATATATGCGTTCTTCCAGTCATACACCATCGGCAAGACAACTCTCAAATGTATACCATGTAGAATATGGCGGATTATCGACGTGTATGAAAAGAGTAACGCAGGTTTCAAGACAAGCTATTATTGAGACAATGGTTCGCTCGAAACTGCGCTCTCTCACTTACGTAAATATCTTTAATGAATCTACATAGAGAATCTTGAGGTCTACATGAGACCCCCGACGTTAGCCAACGCTGAAGAAACTAAAATTATATGTTGTACACTGAACTTAGAGTAAGTAAAAACATAATGATTACCGATTGTGTTTTCGTCCTTTCAGAAGTTATGAACACAGGTGAATAAATCTCATTGTATAAATATACCTTTACCTTTACCTCTGAAGAGTTTCGAGAGTTTCACTAAACCTGGAGCCCGGCCATGGGCCAGGCTTGTCTGGTGCTTGTCTGGTCATCCAGGTTGTTGCTGCTGGAGGCCCGCTGCCCCACATACCCATCACAGTTTGATTAATCTGGCACCTGGTGAAGATACTTGTCCAGTTTCCTCTTGAAGGCTTCTACACTTGTTCCAGCAGTGTTTCTGATATCTTCTGGTAAGATGCTGAATAGTCTTGGACCCCGGATGTTGATACAGTGTTCCCTTATTGTCCCCACCGCACCCCTGCTCCTCACTGGGTTTATTTTGCACTTCCCCCCATATCTCTCACTCCAGTATGTTGTTATGGTAGTGTGCAGATTTGGGACCAAGCCTTCGAGTACTTTCCAAGTATATAATATTATGTATCTTTCTCTCCTCCGCTCCAATGAGTTCAAGATATGAAGGCGTTCCCAGTAATTTAGGTGCTTTACTGCGAGATGCATATCTCTGCTCTCTGCGTAATACACCAAGACGTGTGCAGCTGTGTATACTATGTACGCAGGAAGGTATTTTTCGATCAATTTGAATATGCCGAGAGGCGTATCTCCTAACATTTGTACACCGAGATGAGTGTAAAACACGGAATATATATATATATATATATATATATATATATATATATATATATATATATATATATATATATATATATATATATATATATATATATATATATATATATATATATATATATATATATCAGAGACAGGACACAACAGTCAGTATCGTCTGTGAAAATTTCATATAAGAAGCCCAGTAGCTTAGCTGTGTAACGCTGGACCTATCAATCCCTGGACCATGGTTCGAGCCTTGCTTCCACCTTTCCGTTTATTCAACGACAGTCATTCATTACGATTTAAATTGAGTTTATTTATACAGAGATGTGTATCTGTATTACGAACACAGGTAAAAGAATGGCCTGTAACCTGGTCGTAATGGTTTTGGAGCAAACAAAACTCAGCAGTAATATTTAACTTGTATTCCTTCAACAGATATTTATACAGTTATGTACACTTAAGTACACTACATACAGGAGTTGAACCTAAGTGTACCACGGTGACAAAGAATGGTAAACAGAAGCCAGAAAGAGAAAGCACCGTAATCAACCAGATGCTAGACGAACCTGGCAAATGCTGACCACGAGTGATACCACATCGCCTCAACACTTGGCGGGCACGCCTGTGATTGGACAATGAAGCAAGGTACTGATTTAATGAGGGTAACCTAAAAATCGTTAATTAAACCCTTAGCACCTGGTTGGCTGGTTGGGAGGCAGCCTATGTGGAAGTGTGTACGTACGCCGAATAAATGTAATATACTCTCTGCATGCCACACCCCAACCCCAAAAGGGCTTTTATAG
This sequence comes from Cherax quadricarinatus, assembly GCF_038502225.1. Taxonomy (NCBI): domain Eukaryota; kingdom Metazoa; phylum Arthropoda; class Malacostraca; order Decapoda; family Parastacidae; genus Cherax; species Cherax quadricarinatus. Next base: position 37,159,398 of record NC_091299.1, on the reverse strand, counting down.
CCAGGACTAGGCTTCCATTTCCATGGGTAGTGTGCCACCGTGGCACTGAACAATAATGAAACTGCCTTTCCTCTCAACCGTCTAATTCATTAGATAGAGCTCAACTTTTCTCGAGACATAAAGCAAACTCTATCCTAGAGCGAGACAGCTGGTAGCAGAATATCCCCTAACCAAGAACAAAAAACCCAACAGCTTTAAAACATTTTATATGCACAAAAGGGGGAAAAAAGAGCTAGGCTACCCATATAGTCCCTAACACATCCTAACCTAAATTTAAATATGAGAAAGGGAATCAGCCAGCTTATTATCTTTGCCAGCAATAGGTATATTAAGATTATATGGCTACAGCCTGAGACTCCATCACATCAGACGTGTGTTGGTGTTTTTCATGGAGTGAAGGTACACTAGTGGATTGTGGTCGCTGTAGACTGTGACCACTTGGGACGACTGCCACACGTAGATCTCGAAATGTTTCTAATGCCAGTATCAGAGCGAAGGCTTCTTTTTCAATTGTGGAGTAAGCCCTCTGGTAAGGTTGATACTTGGCCGAGAAGTAAGCCACAGGCTGCAAGCACTCTTCCCAATATTTTTGTAGTACCCCTGACTCTCGTGCATCAACCTCATGTTTTACTTAGGCTCCCTGCTGATTTTGTAGTTGGCGCCTCTCTGTGTACTGGTGTTCTGGTTCACCATATTGACCATAAGTTTGATGTTGTCGTTCACCATGCTGACCGCGTGTTTGATGTCGTGGCTCACCAGTCAGGAACTCGTCTCTGTAGATCTCTACTTATGCCAGACTGTTGGGAAGAAAGATTAAACCGCTCGGATAAGGAGCGGTTAATCTCAAAATTGTCAGCCAATCTGGCTGCTTCTAATGTAGTGATCAACGAATGATCTTCAAGGAACACTGTAACCTCTGGTCCAACAGATTCCAGCAGGTTATGCATCAAAAGTAACTGCACCAAGTCTGAGAAATTGGCGACACCTTTCTCCTCGTACCACATAATGAGGGATTTCGACTGCTGCCTTACAAAGTTTACATGAGACTGACCCAAATGTCGCTTTCCCAGTTTAAATTCTCTCCTGTACTTGGCTACAAGAACCTTTGTTTTAACAACCCGATAAATAACAAATTCTTCATTATATAAAACAGCTGTGAACTCTTGTGCTTTACCGTACAACTCTGTATGCACTAATGCTGCCCAATGCTCTTCAGGCCACCTTACTGCTTGAGCCTGGTTTTCAAATGCCTCGAAAAAGTGTTCAAGCCTGGCTTCAACAAAACGAGGAACTAGTTGCACTGCCTTTAGCATATTAAAATTGTCATCCACAGTTTGCTTAAATTGCCTCCTCTCCTTCTCTGTATCAAACTCCTCTCTAGCAAATCCTCGCTGCTCTCTGGTTGTTTCAAGATTCAGTTTGGCTAACTCTAGCGCCATTGAAGCGGACTCGCCCTGAGACAAACCCCGTGCCCCACCTGCTTCACGAGACTTCTGGTCTGATTGCTCTGGTGTTATTCCTCCCACATTACGAAAGAACCTAAGTGGAGATCGACGATTAAAAGCTCCTGTAGTGGGAGATACCTCAATTTGGTTTGCCATAGTTGCTTCAACGCTTTATTTTGTATTAATAATGTCAAGAAGCTGCACAGCAGTGAGAGTTCGTTGATATTCTATACCAATAGAACGAGCAATTCGCCAGCAACGCTGTAGAGATTGTTTGGGCAGATTTATTAGAGTATATTCAGACACCAATCGCCTGATGTGTGTAGGTGTCATTAACCCCAACATAACACGCTATTCGTAATGCACGCAACAGGCACTTGCGGGTCACACACACACAGTAGCAAGGCTGACACGCAATAAGGAGAGAGACTGCAAGTCTGACACGCAATGCCGAAAGCGATAGCAAGGCTAACTGAACGATACTTAGACCAGCTGTAACTCCCGGACAGAGCCTGCCCGCCTGTGTTTGGACAATGAACCAAGGTACTGATTTGACAATGAGCACCCTAAAAATCGTTAAACCCTTAGCACCCGGTTCGCTGGGTGGGAGGCAGCCTATATGGAAGTGTGTACATACACCTAATAAATGCAACATTCTCATTGCATGCTACACTCTGTCTATACATCTGTATATATATGCCGAGAATATACTGTAATCTCTATGTAAAGGATTAATTTATTTTTAACTGCTGACATGCAGCCTTAATGAACCTAATTCAGTAGATTGGCTTGAAGCCAGAAAAATCAACAAGTAATTTTATGCTTTTAGAATTACAGAAGTATAAAAATATATATAAAATGAATATGCAAATAAATACCTTGAAATAAAAACAGTAAGCAATGGTACCAAAATGTGGAAGTGATGTGGAAATTGTTTGGAAATAGTGTATCCGTGCAGGTGTGTATAAATGCGTGTACAAATGTAAATATTATGCACATGCTGCACACGGGAAAATGTGAACAGCTACCGCAACACAAGTAGCAACAGCAGCACCGTCACTAACCCACTCCACCACTTCCACCTCCACCACCACCGCTACCGTTGCTATCACCACTACCACCACCACCACTACACTCACCACATCACCATCACTACTGCAATCCTCGCTTCAACAAAGCAATATGAAGTGGTAGTAGCATTTTTTTCCATTACTAGACTGGCGGATGGTTCAGTTCCTGTATGAGGAGGGGCGGGGGAAGTGGGAGGGAAGCGGACATCCCAGACGACAGTAATGTACAATCATCATCATTAACTTAACTCGTCTGGCTGATGACTCTAACTTTCAAATCATGATGATGAAATATTCCTAAGTGAACGTGTGTGTGTGTGTGTGTATACTCACCTGTTTGTGGTTGCATCGGTAGAATCAGAGCCTCTTCACTAATCCATACTGGGTCCTCTCTCCCTGCTCCATGAGCTTTATCAAACCTCTCCACTAAGTCACTTTCTAGGCTATTCCACTTCCTGACAACTCTATGACTTAAAAAATACTTCTAACATCCCTTTGACTCATCGGATCCTTCAACTACCAATTGTGACGCCTTGTTTCCGTGTCTCATCTCTGTAACATCTTGTCTTTGTCCAGTATTTTATATGTCGTTATCACGTCTCCCCTAACCCTACTGTCCTCCAGTGTCGTCAGGCCGATTTCCAGTAATCTTTCTTTTCCCTTAGTTCCGGGACTAGTGTTGTTGCAAACCTTTTCATTTTCTCTAATTTCTTGATGTGCTTCACCAGGTGTGAATTCCAAACTGGTGCTGCATATTCCAATATGGGCCTGACGTACATGATGTACAGAGTCTTGAAGGATTCTTTATTGAAGTATCGGAACGAAATTCTTAGGTTTGCCAGGCGCCCATATGCTTCAGCAGTTATCTGGCTGATGTGCGCCTCAAGAGATGTGCTCGGTATTATACTCACCCCAAGATCTTTTTCCTTGACTGAGGTTTGCAGTATTTGGCCACCTATACTATACTCTGTCTGTTGTCTTCTTTGCCTTTCCCCGATCTTCATGACTTTGCATTTGGCGGGGTTAAATTCCGGGAGCCAGTTGCTGAACCAGGATTGTAGCCTGTCCAGGTCTCTTTGTAGTCCTGCCTGTTCTTCATCCGTTTTAATTCTCTTCATTAACTTCACTCATCTGCAAACAAGGACACTCCCGAGTATGTCCCTTCCGTCATGTCATTCACATATTCGAAAACAGCACAGGCCCTAGGACTCACCCTTGTGGAACCCCGGTCGTTGCAGGCGCCAACTCTAACATATCGTCACGTGCCACGACTCATTATTGCCCCTGTTAGATATTCTCTGATCCATTGCAGTGCCCTTCATGTTATGCGTGCCTGATCCTCTAGCTTTTGCATTAACCTCCAGTGTGGAACTGTGTCGAAGGCCTTCTGGCCATCCAAGAAAATGTAATTTATCCACCCCTCTTTCTCGTGTCTTACTTCCGTTACCTTGTCATAAAACTCCAGTAGGTTTGTGATACGGGACTTTCCTTCCCTGAAACCGTGCTGGTTGTGTATTTTCACCTAGTCCACCTAATTGTGGTTGCAGGTGTGTGTGTGTGTGTGTGCGAGAGAGAGAGAGAGAGAGAGAGAGAGAGAGAGAGAGAGAGAGAGAGAGAGAGTGTATTTGTAGTTTCACTTCTTGTTGTTATCTCCTGTTCCGTTTTCAATATATGAATCGATCTTCTATTTTTTTTACTTATTGTGTGAGAATACAGTCCACCGGAGTCATATCCTTTGTCCCTTCGGACATTAGTGTGCCGTGTTTAAAATAGTCGTTGTCCATGATACTTAGTTCCTCAAAACTCCAAGATTTTTTCATCATCAGGGCAATTCTTCAGTTTTCCTTGTCGTTCTTACTATTTGTTGCCCTACTGGTAAAAAAACAATATTATGTGCAGACAAAACATTTATGTACAGACAGGTCGGTTTCTGTTCAGCTTTAAAGTCATTACTTCACCACGTCACTACTTATAGGAAAGCATAATCTGTAAATATCATCTTTTTTTTACCCTACCTCATGGCACGTTCTGTCAGCCAACAACTGTTGTTTCAACAGTGAATTTCGTCCTGACAATGGCTGTGATATCGGGATTTTTTTTTTCCCTTCTCTTGTTTCACAACTCCACTTCTGTCTGGTGGCTCCATCCTCATTCGAGTACAACACTTTTTATTTTCTTTTATCTTTCACTATTTTTTTGGCCGAGCTTTTTGTTATCTTGATTCACATCAGGAAATACTGGTCGGGGAATCTCCGTTGAGATCCGCGAGGCTTTTTGCAGAATGAAATTGCAGGGGGCCATAGACTAGGTAGGAAAGAAGCAAGAGGATGGGAATGGATCATGAGGAGATGAAATGGAGAAATTCAGAAGATAACAAAGTGAGAGAGGCATATGTAGGATCATGAAACCCTAAAGACGATGGTGGAGAGTGTGCAATTAGACGAGTAGCGGGAGAGTGATACATTGTGAGGGGAGGAAGAGGGTGGAGTAAGGTGCTTGTGTGTGTGTTTGTGTGTGTGTGTGTGTGTGTGTGTGTGTGTGTGTGTGTGTGTGTGTGTGTGTGTGTGTGTGTGTGTGTGTGTGTGTGTGTGTTTACTGTTATTGTTAACTGTACCCAGACAGTGTGAAACGCTCATAATAGGTCCAAGAGTAGCTACGACGAGGCACAGTAACTGTTGTTTCATGAGGTACGTCTCACATTCTTTGATTATTTCGCGTTCAATCATTTTTACGTGTAAACATTTTCTCTATGGATCTCGGGGCTAAAAAAAAAAAAATAAACTCTTGTAAGTGAAAACTGGCACAAGCAATCCGTAGAGTTCTCCCGACATCAGCTGGCCTAATCTTGTCAACTTCTATAAATTGAATCAAGTTGCTTCTCTCGACTGCCTCGGTATTTTTCTGGCCGAGCAGAAAAAAATGAGAAGTGACTCGACAGCCTTACACGACAAAAAAATTTCTTTGCATGATAAAATAAGTCTTAATTATTGCCATCAAGTTCCTCTGCTCTTTTTCTTTATTTTCGTGGCAAAATAAATGAAAAAGTCGTCTCCTGACTTTTCAAAAATATTATTATGAAACACCACTATAAATTTCCTGGTTTATGTCCATAATTCGAGTCTTTTTTTTTTTTTTGATTGAATAATTTTATCTTAATTATATAAATCTTTATAAAAGTGTTATTACAATATGATTACAATCTACCTAGTGTTTGTTTCCTCGAAAAACCATTTTGAAGGTCGATATGGTTCTGCTACACTCTAAAAGGAATTTATTTTCTTAACTTCTACTCTCATTTAACATTTTAGCAGTGTATTACTCCTTTTATTTTCACCCAGTCCTCCTCTGAAAGGTTTTCTCTAATTTACATATTCTTGTAACCTTCCAGTTTCTTTGTTCCATACTCTCTTTACCAACTCTTCTTTACGCTTTATCTGAGCAAATGGTATTCATTGCGTCCTGTCCTTATCTTTCTTTTATTTTCCATTTTTCTTTATCCCACTAAATACTCTTGAATTCTATGATTTACTAGGCATTGTGTAATCACATTTATATGTCATTCTTGTTCTTGGGTTTTTTTAAGCACAGTCGAAAACAATAGCCATGTTACCTCCGTCGACAGTCTCCCTCAATAGTATGTCTCCCTCAATAGTATAGAATTATATGCTACTCGCACTCTTGAATATAAAATTTAATATTTCTTCTCCACAATTGTTGTTGCATTTATGGTATGGTGCTAGAGCTTTTAAATTTATTGAAACAACACGTGCTAAAAATAATAAAACTCCTGAATAGTAAACATTCATGTAACATAATTTCTTTAGCCACTACCAAAAAGTATTCTATCTCTGTCTTTTACCTTGTGATTTTAGCATCGCTACTTGCTGTTATAACCTTGTCGTCTTCCAATAGGTTCGTCCCCTTTAAAAATTTTCTTAGAATTATCTGAAATATTTTGGTCAAGCTGTACGTATAATAGTTCCGTGTTTGCCTCATACCTGCATAACTGTCTATTTCTGTATTGTACCTGTGGAAAATTACATTTATCTGTATGTAACTCATTATGTACGTAACAGTAAATGAAAACAAAGATAATTATTATTTATCAGTTACATAGACAAGTAGGAATTTGGGGCACCTAGGTCGCAAAAATGTCCCCCTTCGATATCTACAACTGTCTTATCCACAAGTTGCTCTAGACCTATTAATTATAAATAAAAGATACATCAACAAGAATTCTGGTAAATATATAAGTTTGTGGACTGTATATTAAATTAATAAAGGATTATATATATACACATATACATAACAGCAGGAAAATATCTTAAACTCACTCACCAATTTGACTGGAGATCAAGGTGTATCATACTCAGAAAACCTCACTGTCTATACATGAAAATAACACTGGCCAGAGTTAAAACATCACAAACTTATCTGAGGTTCCTGGAGCTGTCTTGCCCAGTCGCCTGATATCTCAAGTTATGCAGGAATACACATCCAACAATTTCGCCTCCTATTTGAGAGGTGTCAGCCCAATTTTAACCTCTAGAGCACGAAAAATTCTAACCATTCACTAACGTTTTCTTGGTTCATTAAAAAAACACAATGGCGAGTCTCGTCTGCGCAGGCGCAGGCTTCCCATTTTTTATAACATAAATTTTATTAAATACAGTATGGCCATCTATTTACATATAACTACTGTATTTCTGGAAAATATATACAGTATTTTCCACAGTACCCTTTTACGCCTTTTATCTCCCTTGCCATTTTTTTTTTATTTGTTCCTGATCCAGCGCCACTATTGTCCTTTATTAGCGCCCTTATTATTTTTTTTATTGTGTCTGGAACCTTCATTACTTCCACATAATTTCCCAAAATTGCATTTTTCATTATTTATTTTTTCTACCAGTCCTTCTTCTCGTATCTGATATGATTAAAATTAGGTCTATCCGCCGATCCGCTAGATTTATTTTCACCCGGTGAAAAACCATTGCTATTTTTTTGTTGTCTCCGCCATGCTGTAAATAAAGGGCCACTAAAGTTTTCAGTAGGTAATATTATAATACTAGTGGTGGGATGACACTTTAAATCTGGGATAAAACCGATACCCAATTTTCGGCCGATTCCGATTAATTTCTTCGAGATGATAATGTCATATATTATTTGGTCTGTTGTGTTAGTTACTGGTTATTAAAGGCACTTGTCGATAGTGTGTGTGTGTGTGTGTGTGTGTGTGTGTGTGTGTGTGTGTGTGTGTGTGTGTGTGTGTGTGTGTGTGTGTGTGTCGAAATCGAATTATGACCAGAGCTTTGGTAAGATGGGGAAGGAAGAAAGCTTGGTAAAGATGGAAATATAGGAAAAGGATGGGTGGGGATATTGGATGTGTGGTGATGAAGATAAGTTGCCTAACCACTTTGGTGCATTTTAATACAAGTATTTGTGTGTGAGTGTGTGCATAGTGTTATTCATGAATTTATAAAATTCATAGAATGAGGTATAACTCTTTTCCCATCAGCTTCAAACAGGTTCATCAGATGTGTAACTATATGATGCTGAGTTGGCAGGGGGTATACTTTTTTGTAATTGACTTTTATTTTATTTTTTTTTTACTGATTGCATGGTGTAGGCTGGAAATGAAGGTAGCAGGGCGCTTAATGTATAGGTCGGCTGCTTCCTGGAGTCACTGGTTGGCTCAGCTGCTTTCGAGGTGGCGTCCTGCCGTAGGAGGTTTGCTGATGTTACATGGTTAGATGAAAGTGTTAATTAGTTAAAAATGAAATCTCCATAAATTGGGGTGGTATTATCCTTGTTGGACATAGAAGGGTTCTGGTAGTACCTATTCTTCTATATCTTCTGGGAAGTCACTCAGAATGATTGGTCTCTGGAAGTTATCCTTGTAGATAAAGCGTCTCACTCTTTGTTGGAGGGTCATTCTTTAGGCTCTGTGGGGATGTGTTGATAATGTAGTCGGTGGTGTTTGTTGGTTGGGAGGGTTTTCTCTGTCTGGTATATTGAGTTCTTGCAATGTCGTATAGTTGTGTCTTCTTCAGTTTATCTAGCCTGATATTTGTTGCATCTATCTCCTGCTGGATTTGTAGATCTTCCATCCTGATTCTGTCTCTCCTCTTGTTGCCTGTGATTATGCGGAGTGCTCTATTCTGGACTCTTTGTAGCTGTAGCATGTTGGATTTCGTTGTTAATATCATGGGTACACAAGGATATTCAAGCACAGATCTTATATAACATCATTTCGTACAGGCGTTTCTTGATGTGGGAAGGGGCTTGATTAAACCTGTATAGCTGGTTGAGGCGGGCTTTAGCTAAGTTCACGTTTTTTGAGATGTGATATGTAGAATGGAGTAATCTGTCTATCTCATATCCCAGGACCTCACCGCGTCGTTCTCTCACAAAATCCTCCGTATCTATAATCATAAATGTATAATCATTGATCATCATAATCATGTGTGTGTATGTGTGTGTGTGTGTGTGTGCGTGTGTGTGCCGTAAGAGGTCTATATCTTTCGGTGTACCTACACTGAGAATATTTCGTGTTTGTTATTGTACATATGAAATACAACTTTAATATAATAAAACAAATTTACAACAGACTTAAGACTAACAGACACTAGCAGAGAGAAAAGGGAAGGAATGGCCTAGCTGCCTTGCCGGCCATGCACACATTAAAAAATATGTTGATTTTAACGATAAAAATATTAATGGCAATGTTTAAAGTATTAATACATATAACCGATCATTTTGACGGCTTTCAGACCATATGTTAATGATGCTTCATGATAAAAAAAAGTATTTACCCTCAATAATGATAATTACTGAGCTGGTAGCAATAAGAATAATAAAATATTTAGTATTATAACGCAAAGCTTAATGATTCTTTTTAATGAGTTTCATAGTCGCAATGATAACAATAACAGAAACGGTAAGAGTAATAGTAATAACTGATAACAATAACAGTAATGATAACAGTAACAGTTGTGTTGATAGTAACAGTAACGATAACACAAACTTGCAATCACTTTCCTGAAATGTGCAACCACTTTCTTGAAATTTGTCATCACCTACTTTAAACCTGCAATAAGATTCATGAAACTTCCAATCCTTTTTTGAGTTTTGCAATTACTTATCGTAGCTTGCAATTATTTTCATGAAAATTAAAATTTCTTCAGACTTATAAACACTTTCTTGAAATTTGCAGTCACTTTCTTGAAACTGACAGTCACTTTCTTGAAACTGACAGTCACTTTCTTGAAGCTGACAGTCATTTTCTTGAAACTGACAGTCACTTTCTTAAAACTAACAGCCACTTACTTGAAATTAGCAGCCACTTTCTTGAAGCTGACAGTTATTTTCTTGAAACTGACAGCCACTTTCTTGAAACTGACAGCCACTTTCTTGAAACTGACAGCCACTTTCTTGAAACTGACAGCCACTTTCTTGAAACTGACAGCCACTTTCTTGAAATTGACAGCCACTTTCTTGAAACTGACAGCCACTTTCTTGAAACTGACAGTCACTTTCTTAAAACTAACAGCCACTTACTTGAAACTGGCAGCCACTTTCTTGAAGCTGACAGTCATTTTCTTGAAACTGACAGTCACTTTCTTGAAACTGACAGCCACTTTCTTGAAATTGACAGTCACTTTCTTGAAACTGACAGCCACTTTCTTGAAACTGACAGCCACTTTCTTGAAATTGACAGCCACTTTCTTGAAACTGACAGCCACTTTCTTGAAATTGACAGCCACTTTCTAGAAACTGACAGCCACTTTCTTGAAATTGACAGCCACTTTCTTGAAACTGACAGTCACTTTCTTGAAACTGACAGCCACTTTCTTGAAACTGACAGCCACTTTCTTGAAATTGACAGCCACTTTCTTGAACCTTAAAATCGGTGAAGAGATTGAACAAATGTAAAGTCTAGGTATTGCAGCACCTACACAACACACTACACATCACCAGGTGAAGCACCGTAGTGTTGAGGCACCCACACAACACACTACACATCACCAGGTGAAGCACCGTAGTGTTGAAGCACCCACACAACACACTACACATCACCAGGTGAAGCACTGTAGTGTTGAGGCACCCACACAACACACTACACATCACCAGGTGAAGCACCGTAGTGTTGAAGCAGCGACACAACACACTACACATCACCAGGTGAAGCACCGTAGTGTTGAGGCACCCACACAACACACTACACATCACCAGGTGAAGCACCGTAGTGTTGAGGCACCCACACAACACACTACACATCACCAGGTGAAGCACCGTAGTGTTGATGCACCCACACAACACACTACACATCACCAGGTGAAGCACCGTAGTGTTGAAGCACCCACACAACACACTACACATCACCAGGTGAAGCACCGTAGTGTTGAGGCACCCACACAACACACTACACATCACCAGGTGAAGCACCGTAGTGTTGAAGCAGCGACACAACACACTACACATCACCAGGTGAAGCACTGTAGTGTTGAAGCACCCACACAACACACTACACATCACCAGGTGAAGCACCGTAGTGTTGAAACACCCACACAACACACTACACATCACCAGGTGAAGCACTGTAGTGTTGAGGCACCCACACAACACACTACACATCACCAGGTGAAGCACCGTAGTGTTGAAGCACCCACACAACACACTACACATCACCAGGTGAAGCACTGTAGTGTTGAGGCACCCACACAACACACTACACATCACCAGGTGAAGCACCGTAGTGTTGAAGCAGCGACACAACACACTACACATCACCAGGTGAAGCACCGTAGTGTTGAGGCACCCACACAACACACTACACATCACCAGGTGAAGCACTGTAGTGTTGAGGCACCCACACAACACACTACACATCACCAGGTGAAGCACCGTAGTGTTGAAGCACCCACACAACACACTACACATCACCAGGTGAAGCACTGTAGTGTTGAGGCACCCACACAACACACTACACATCACCAGGTGAAGCACCGTAGTGTTGAAGCAGCGACACAACACACTACACATCACCAGGTGAAGCACCGTAGTGTTGAGGCACCCACACAACACACTACACATCACCAGGTGAAGCACCGTAGTGTTGAAGCAGTGACACAACACACTACACATCACCAGGTGAAGCACCGTAGTGTTGAGGCACCCACACAACACACTACACATCAGGTGAAGCACCGTAGTGTTGAGGCACCCACACAACACACCACCATGTGAAGCACAGTTGCGTTGATGCACCCACACAACACAACACACCACATATCACCAGGTGCAGCACCGTAGTACTGAGACAGCCACACCACACACCACACATGGGCTGGATGTTGTGACTGGTGTCGTGGCCAGTAAGTGTGATGACAGTGTCTGGAAAAGCGACAGAAGACATCAAACACAAAAATACCGACTCCGATTCTTCCTCCAGACGGACGAAAATGAGCTCTCAAGGTTCGTAAAGCTGCAGCTCCTCATGAAGAAGCAGATCCTCTGCATGAAGAAGTAGATCCTTCTCATGAAGAAGTAGATCCTCTTCGTGAAGAAGCAGATCCTCTGCATGAAGAAGTAGATCTTCCTCATGAAGAAGTAGATCCTCCTCGTGAAGAAGCAGATCCTCCTCGTGAAGAAGCAGATCCTCTGCATGAAGAAGTAGAGCCTCCTCATGAAGAAGTAGATCCTCCTCATGAAGAAGCAGATCCTCCTCGTGAAGGACCAGCTCCTTCACTCATCCTTTCTGTTGACTTCCAGTATTTTCCTCATTTAATACAAAGCGGAAATCTTTTAGCTCGTCAAAAATGTAAATAACAGATCCTTAGTTAGATGAAATTCGAGTCGCTGCTACTAAAAAAAAAATACTATTCATTTTTACACTTTCCCCCCCCCCCTCAAAGGATGTTTAAAAACTCTTCTCTTCCAGGAATCAGACTCGATTATTTTCCATTTTTCCAAGTACTCTATGACTGCTAACTGTATAGCACTTCCCTTGTGAATAGCATTTACTTGCTGTTTTTTCTTTAGATTTTCAACTAAGAAAGTCATGATCAGAATATACCATCATCTTATGATTCAAATATCCGTTTCACCGCCTGGATATGTTTTCCTTCAAAGATTATGTTAGGTAGCGTCTGCCTCTCTCTTATAGCACGGAGGACCGAACCTTCTTTACTCATTACATAAAGAGTAATGTATATAACCCCCTCGGAATATTACGGTAAATTGCTCCAAATCTGCCCAGTTGGTGCAAAATACCCTCAATAAGAAGCGGACGTGCAACTCAATAAGTACAAAGGAGCCAAGACTTTTCTAAACACTTCCTTTATACATAAGGAGGCTTATCAACAGACCCTAGACTGTGTACAAGAGGGAACTTGTTAAGGTCCTTAAAAGTCAGTTGTTGATCATCGACGCTGTGATGTCTGCGTTGGATAGATAGCATGCTGCTAGCACCGACAACCTCCTTGATCAAGCCATTAACTAGGCCTTATTTGAGACTGAGCTGCGGTTGTCGTCGATTCCATCCCCTCCCCATCTTGAATAGACTACATGAAGATAGACTGCAGACAGGGGACCCTTGAAGGGTGAAGGGCCCATGATCCAAATACGAAATTGGAATTACCGTCTCTTTCTTTGGATCAAATCCTTTTGCCTCCTACTCCTCCAGGCAGTGTTTATTATTATTATTATTATTATTATTATTATTATTATTATTATTATTATTATTATTATTATTATTATATTATTATTATTATTATTATTATTATTATTATTATTATTATTATTATTATTATGTGAGTAAATTACCTGCATAAGATTTACAGCATATTACCTAAATTATTATAGGCAAGTAATTTGGGTGAGATAAGTGGGACTTAAGTCACAGTAGGTCGCCGAACTGCACTACCTCGATGCCCACTTCTCAACCACTCTCACAAAAAAGCTAGACCTGGCATTAAATTAATAATTACATTATTAAACATTAATACCAATAATGGTAAATTATAAAATAATGTGGACTGTATATGATTAGGCTTGCTGGATACACAAAAGAAATTCGTATTGCCACTTACCATTTAATTACTGGATCATAAATATTTTATGGAAACACACCCTAACGCTACTTCTACAGCTAGGATTTACGATGACAAACGCAAAAACTACTGTACATTATGGGTAAGTGTCACTTTGCCAAGGTGTTTTGTTGGGAAGGATTAACTGAAGTCTTCTCTTTTTCTGTCCTGGTTCCCGAATTGCAAAGGCTTTCCACACTATTTGTCCTAATTCTTCAGCAGAAATGTGTCACTAATTTCTAAATTACGGATTAAGGCCGATGTACACCAACTGACCTTCGAGAACGCCTGATTACATGGCACAATTCAGTCCAGTGTTCACACATTAAATTCAACATGGCGTCTTCTCCCGGCTGTTCTGCATCCCCCCCCCCACTCATTCGAAATTTTTCGAAGGATTCAAATAGCATCACATTTTAGAACACAATTATTATATTATTCGTTTATATGTTCTACATTTAACAAATTATGTAAACAAAATTCCACGCGGTATATGATCCCTGCTAGACCAGCACTTGCAACTAATAATAACAATAAAAATAATAACAACAACAACAACAACAACACCAACAGCAACAACAACAACAATGAAAATAAAAAACTAAAAATAATAATAAAAACATTAATGATAAAAATACAAACAGGGTTATTTTCAAAGTGATTAAGATATATTAATTTTCGATATTGAAGAAGCAGGAAATGCTGATTAGACTGACGAGCTTCATTACTGGTAACTTATCACTATGTTAACATCCCTAATGTTAAACTCGTTATACCCTCATTATTCTCATATTTATCATGATCAGAGTTATCATTGGTACGTCAGTCATTATCATGGTCATTACTTCATCATCATTATTTTTATCCTCGTTGTCATGATCATTTCATGTATGATGAGAGCTAATTTCCTGTTTGTTTCAGTAATGTGTTTTACTGACGTACTGAAGGAAGTTACTGGGTAAGGTCGAAGGGGTGAAGGAGGAGGGGGTGATGAATGAGGGAGGGGGTGATGAATGAGGGAGTGGGTGATTGAGTTAGAAGGTGGAGGGAAAGATGGAAAATGTAAGGGAGTTAGTGTGAGGAAGGAAAAGTGGCGTAGTTGGGAGTAGGTGATGGGAGGTGGGAGGTGATAGGGGAGTGGGAGGGAGGATGGAACTGGGTAACGGAGGGAAGGGAAGGAGGGGGTGAGTGAGGCAGGAAGTGGACCACCATTTTCATCAACACCAACATTATCATCACCACCATCAATACTCTCGTCACCACCATCAACACTCTCGTTACTACCATCAGTACTCTCGTCACCACCATCAACACTCTCGTTACTATCATCAATACTCTCGTCACCACCATCAACACTCTCGTTACTACCATCAGTACTCTCGTCACCACCATCAACACTCTCGTCACTACCATCAACACTCTCGTCACCACCGTCAACACTCTCATCACCACCATCAACACTCTCTTTACTACCATCAACACTCTCGTCACCACCGTCAACACTCTCGTCACCACCATCAACACTCTCTTTACTACCATCAACACTCTCGTCACCACCGTCAACACTCTCGTCACCATCATCAACACTCTCTTTACTACCATCAACACTCTCGTCACCACCGTCAACACTCTCGTCACCACCATCAACACTCTCGTCACTACCATCAACACTCTCGTCACTACCATCAACACTCTCGTCACCACCGTCAACACTCTCGTCACCACCATCAACACTCTCTTTACTACCATCAACACTCTCGTCACCACCGTCAACACTCTCGTCACCACCATCAACACTCTCGTCACTACCATCAACACTCTCGTTACTACCATCAACACTCTCGTCACCACCATCAACACTCTCGTCACCACCATCAACACTCTCGTCACTACCATCAACACTCTCGTCACTACCATCAACACTCTCGTCACTACCATCAACACTCTCGTCACTACCATCAACACTCTCGTCACCACCATCAACACTCTCGTCACTACCATCAACACTCTCGTCACCACCATCAACACTCTCGTCACCACCATCAACACTCTCGTCACTACCATCAACACTCTCGTCACTACCATCAACACTCTCGTCACTACCATCAACACTCTCGTCACTACCATCAACACTCTCGTCACTACCATCAACACTCTCGTCACTACCATCAACACTCTCGTCACTACCATCAACACTCTCGTCACTACCATCAACACTCTCGTCACTACCATCAACACTCTCGTCACTACCATCAACACTCTCGTCACTACCATCAACACTCTCGTCACTACCATCAACACTCTCGTCACTACCATCAACACTCTCGTCACTACCATCAACACTCTCATCGCCACCATCAACACTCTTGTCACCACCATCAACATGTCACCACCATCAACACTCGTCACCATCATCAACACTATCATCACCATCAACACACTAGTCACCACCATCATCAACGTCCCTTTCACTAGCACCATCTTCATCACCACTAACGTCCCTACCATCTTTGATATCATCATCGCCATCACTAACGTCCCTACCACCAGCATAATTACCACCACCACTATCATTCCTATCCCCAACATTGCTATCAACTATTTATCATTTTCAAAAACTATGCATCTTCTCTCAGTCCTCCAGGTTTTAAAACCTGACTACCATGTAAGCTTGAAATGGCTCGATACAGCTCTGAGAGCAGCACATACCTCTCTGAAAGCAGTGGATACTGCTCTGAGAGCATTGGATAATGCACTGAGAGCAGCAGATACCTCTCTGAGGGCAGTGGATACTGCTCTGAGAGTAGCGGATACTGCTCTGAGAGCAGCACATATCTTTCTGAGAGCATTGGATATTGCTCTGAGAACAGGATAATGCATATAGAGCAGCAGATACTGCTCCCCGATTCTTCCATCAGTCAAGTCAACACAAACACACAGTACCAGTAGTGATGGAGTGTAAAGCTGTGCACCACTGGCTTTTTTTCCTCCTGCTAATGTAATGGTTGCATGCTGTATTCCATCAGACGTGAGAGGACTCATCGTAGGGGTGCAGAACTCTCAACTAGTGGGTGGTAAATAATGTAATTAAATTTTTCTCCTTTTTGTGTTTGCTTGTAGAGCGTGAGTGATAATAATTATGTATATTTTGGAGGTAGGATAATGGTGTGAAATGTGTCAGTGGAATGAGCTGGATTATGTTTTGGGAAGGGAATCAGTGAAATGAATTAGATAAATATATGTGGAAGTACGCGGGTGAGGCAGAGAGCATGACCCCCCCCCCTCCCCTTATGATTCATGATGAAGTTCCTGGTGACTAAAGGTAACTACGTTTTAGCTGCCTCTATTAGGTTTAGTTAAGAGAGATTTGTAGAGAGCACAAGGATCCCCGCTTTCAACTCTCTCTCTCTCTCTGGCCACTTAGTCATCTGCAGACAAACTGCTGAAATGATTCCAGGTCATAGAGGAATGTACATGAATATTTGATAGGAAAAGTGGGAGTTGAATTTTACTTCCTTTTCTGGAACTAATATTAATTCAAAGACACTTTAAGCTGGGGAAAAACTTTATTTTGCGACGTTTCGCCCACAGCGAGGATTGGTCGATAGTAATAGTAAAACACATTTGCAGCTGTTGGTTATGTATATTATTGAAACGTTTCGCATAGGCGGTTGGCCTATTCAGTTATATACAGAGAATGGATGGAATGCAGTAGAAGTGACGAGGTAAAATGATGTAATTAGTCCATCAACCTTATAGAAATAGTGTGAGGTTGTTAGTCCCTCAGCATGAAGAAGAGTTCAGGTCCATGGTCTGAAATAATATTCCAGATAATGGAAAGGCACAGAGCAGTCACTTCCATCGTTATCTTATTAGTAAGTAGACAAATTCCAGTGACATAAATCGAAATAGTAGAGATTAATACGAAAATACAAGGTTAAGCAGTAATGGTAGATGATAAATGATATACTTGTGCAACATCTGGGTATCTTTATTCTGGAAATGTTTCGCCAGCCATTGACTTTCTCAGTCCAATTCAGAGAAAGGGGAAAGATGAGGAGTTTGAGGTAATCAACCCCTCAACCTGGATTACCTCAAACATATCGACTCCAGGCTGCACCTTGAGGAGGGTGTATTTGAAACATCATATAGAACAATAGTCTCGATTTTGCTTTCTTACTACATTGCAACAATGTACATTGTAAAATATGTTATCTGGACACATCTATTTCATCCTAAACCGCGATGACAACAACCTGGAGAGCTTTTTATAATAATATTTTTGCTGCATATGCTTTCACAGAGGCTAACTACACACAGTCAACTCCACACTTTTAAGTGACTTCAGAAGTGTAATCCAAGCCATCGCATATCACTCAGAAACTTGCAGGAGCACTGTGTATTAATGTCTCCTGTTCTTACATAAATACTATTTCAAAGGATTTATACCGTTTAAATAGGTATCGGGCTTACTGTGGCATAGTTCACAGTATATTAAATGGTGGACTAGCCAGAGCAATACATATCACACGGCTCTCAATCCCCCCATACACCACGCAAAGGTTCCTATGAATACTATCATTAACAAGTTTATTAAATGACGGAAAATGTTAACAGGAACAGGAAAGTGTAGAAACTTACTGGACTTAAGAAGAAAGAAATAGTTACAATAACTAGATCAAGGCTTGAGCACACCAGACTGTAGCTCACTGGTAAGTCACGAAAACCTAAAAAAAAAATAACTGTTGCTCCAGTGAGTGATAGTTACTGTATTAATAATGTAATAATAATAATAATAATAATAATAATAATAATAATAATAATAATAATAATAATAATAATAATAATAATAAAATAACAATAACAATAACAACAACAACCACAGAAACAACAAAAGCAACAACAACAACAACAACAACAACAACAACAACAACAACAACAACAACAACAACAACAACAACAACAACAATAATAATAATAATAATAATAATAATGGTAATTTTTATTCAGCGTGTTAGCCAAAGCTTAACTTTTTTTTTATTATTTCCAAAAACTTACATTTTCCTGCTGCTGTAAACCCCACCGGCAGCAGCAAGCTGCGAAAATAACTGAAGCTTAAGCAATGGTTATAAGTCTAAGCAGTATCATTGCCACTGAAACTGAAGTGTGCCACTGTGCTTTGTCGGGAACTGAGAGGAGCGGGCAAAGTGAAGGTTGGAAAAGATGGTTGGAATTAGAGAAGGAAGGTTGGTAAGAAGTGAAGAAATCTGGAAAGAAGGGAATGAAATATGAAGAAATATTACACAGAGGAAAATGGGAATACTGGAAAGAAGGAAGAGAAGGCGAGAGGCATACTTTTACCTTCCATATACACTTGATGAGTTCAGGGAGCTTTTCTACTCCTCGAGCCCGGCCATGGGCCAGGCTCGTCTGGTGCTTGCCTGGTCAACCAGGCTATTGCCGTTGGTGGCCCGCAGCCCCACATATCCATTACAGCCTGGTTGATATGGCACCTGGTGAAGATACTCGTCCAGTTTCCTCTTGAAGACTTTTACACTTGTCCTAGCGGTGGTTCTGATATCTTCTAGGCATAATGAAGCCCCTACATAACATTTTAGAAATGGTTTGATAACGATCTAAAGTGTGAGCGAGAGACATATCAGATCACTATTAAATTCACGAGAAGACAACAACTCCTGGAGAATGAGCGATAGTCACGTTTATTCAAGAGCCTTTTATCCCTACCAAGGGCCCTTCACCCCATCAAGTGCCCTTCACCCCCATCAAGTGCCCTTCACCCCTCTCAATATATATATATATATATATATATATATATATATATATATATATATATATATATATATATATATATATATATATATATATATATATATAATAGACTGTAGTACCTCCCTGGGTGGTGGCTGTCTACCAGCCTACTACCTAGGTTGTTGAAGGACCTGGGAGTGATAATGTCAGAGGATCTCACCTTCATAGACCATAACAATGCTTCTACCTCATATGCTAGAAAAATTATAGGATGGATAATAAAAACTTTCAAAACAAAGGACGCCATGCCCATGATTCTCTTCACATCGCTTGTTCTTTCTAGACTGGAATACAGGTAATTTCTCAGTCCCATTAAATCGGCCAAGCGGAAGTCTGGGAGAAAGACTTGATTGCAGTTATTTGGGTAATTCCATGATATATTGAAACTAAGTCATATGTGATTGCTTTCCCCAAGCTTATCATTAATCTTAAGATTATTAATTAGTGATTCCTTGTCGACAAGAACCAAGTTAAGCAGATTGTTTCCTCTAGCTGGTTCTGTCACAAACTGTTTTATAAAGCAATCCTGCATGGTGTCAAGAAAGTCACTAGATTCAAGATTTCCTGTCATATTATTCCAATCAATTTGTCTAAAGTCAAAATCTCCCATTAACACAACATTTTCATATCTAGATGCCTTATGAATATCGTCCAATAGTAGCTTACAATTTAAATTATCTCTGACAAACATCACTACTCCACCACCCTTCCTGTTGACCCTATCAGTGTGGAATAGTGGCATTCAGAAGGCATTTCTCTATGTTTCAGGTTGAACCAGGTCTCCGTTACAGCAATAATATCAATATTACCTGCACATGCAAGTAATCTTAGTTCATCTATCTTATTTCTTAGACTCCTATTATTAGAATAGTAAACCTTAAGGGAGCCAGTCATTCTCTGCTCTCTACTGTCTCTCTTTGTTTGTTGATCACATGCTTTGTCTTTACAAGCAACTATATTTTGAATATTCTCTATTAAACATATCCCTGAGGTATTCTTGTACTGCAGCACACACCCATACCATAATCTATCAGTTTAAAATCCTAGACAAGTCAGCAATGGCCCCCTCAACTGAGATGGCTAATGCAACCACTTCAGCCCCTGAGAGATGTACCCCATCCCTTGCATACACATCATGTTTGCCATTAAATTTGCCCCAGTTATCAACAAATGCGATTGCAAATTCCTTGCAGTATTTGTCTAGCCAGCAATTTACACCAATTGCCCTAGACATCCATTCATTGCCCACTACCCTTCTAGGGAAGAGACTACATGTGATTCGGACCCCTCCCTTAGACCTAATTACGTCTATGGCTGACTTGTACTTATCCAGCAGCTCTTGTCTCCTGCATTTCCCGATATCATTTTCACCAGCACTAAGATAGATGATGGGCTTGTTCCCATTACCTGAAAATATTATCCAACCCTTTGACTATGTCATCAACACCAGCCCCTGGGTAGCACACTGTCTAACGCTCCTATCTCTGTTACAGAAAGCACGGTCCATATATCTTACCTGTGAGTCACCCACAACCAGAATGTTCTTACCTTGATTAGAAGGGGAGTTAGTGGTACCTATAACCTCGCTAACCACTGGAGCAAACTCGTCCTCGAGAACAGAGAATCGATTTCCTACCTTCATATCTTCTCTGTTAAGCTTCCTTATCTTGATACTTCTACCTTTAGTAGAGACCACATTCCACTTGAAGCGATTGCCACTCTTCAACTCACTGCTTGTAACCTTTTCCTCCACACCGACTTCACTCTTTTCACACTCACTCCCAAACCCATCTTGCCGAATTTTAAGTTACTTATTTTCCTCTTGGAGAAGTAGAACCTCCTCCTTCAACACTTTAACCATAGATTCCAAAACACTACAACAAGCCATGGTGCTCTATTACGCTCCACACTAATCCCCAAGACAGCTAGGACAGGATGACCTTTCGTGACCACTGACCTCAGCGTATGTCTTACTTATCAACCAGAAAGAAAATCAGGTAGCTATCAGGTCTGCCTTCGAGTCATGGTCAGGGACCGAGCAGCGGGGACGTTGATTCCCCTCCAGGTGAAGAGGTGAGGCCAAAACCACTCTCGAGTCAGGTCACTTGTGCTGTGGAGATTAAATCATTTCAAAATTAGTTGAGAGGCAAGCCTCGTAAGAAACAAAACCGTGAATGTCTAATCATTTTAGGTAGGCTAGGAATAAGTCTTCACTTGAAACTGGGTTATTTTAGAACTGTTCCACCCGCGGCATTGTGACTTAATCTTCAAGAGGATGTAACAAGTGCAGCAGCCAGTTGAATGACTGAGAAATTACGTGGTAAACTGAACACCGAAAACGGGAAACTACGAGCATCGTCTCGCCCCTGTAATCACAAATAGGTAAACTAAAATAGGTAACAAAAAAAATTAAATTAAATAAGTAATCATAAATATAATTGCAAATATGTAATCCACGAAATCATTTAAAGATAATTACAAATGGGTAATCACAAATATGTATCCAGAAATATGTAATCACAGTCAAAAATGAATAGGTTATAACACACGTAAATTATCTGAAAAGGTTCAGCAACTTTTCTCATGTGGAAGTTACAAAGATAGATTCATTTTAAGAAAAAAAATATGCCTTTTTACTTTTTCACTTCCACCAAAAGTTTCGTTGATTTCATATAGGCTGATTATTTGTTGTGCTTATACACAGTTGCCACTCTCCTCCGCTCCCTCGTCCTCTGCCTCTTCTTCTCTAATCTCTTCATCTTCACCTTCTTCTCTCTCCTGCTAAGCTCGTGTTTTTATTATAATTTTGTCTTTGTCACACGATCCATCCCCATTTCTTTTAACCTCTTTGATAACCTAAATCTGCTTCTCCCTCCTACTCATTTTCCTTCTATTGCGTCCAACTCCTCCCCTTCCTTCGTCTCCACTGCTTTCTCCTCTACCTATTTCTTTGCCCCAACATCTACACCAACCACCCCTCTTCCTCTTCCTTCTCCTCCTTCAGCTTAATCTTTCATTAATTTCCTTTTTCTATGCCTTTTCATTTTCATTCTCAGCCTACCCCCCCCCCCCTCCTTCTTTCTCTCGTGTCCTGCCTACCACATGCTGAGAACAGCGACTGCCAGTTACATCGGGCGATCAATACTTTCACAATACGGTTTCCTGGGGAAAGTCACGCCCCCGGAGGAAGCTTCCTAATCCCTCTCATCCTGGGAAATAATATGTGTCTCATTTCTTGGAATTTCACATCTCTGATCTGGAAGAATATTGTGTATCTCACCTCGAGGTATATCATATCTCTCATCAGGGAGAATATCGTGGCGAATCATGAGGAATATAATGCATTTTAATAAGGAATATCATGGATATAATCATCAAGAATATTACGTCACCCATAAAAAAAATTCGTTTCTCATCTCAGTTAATGTCATGTCTCATTTCAAGGAATATCATGTCTAATAAATATCAAGTCTCTGGTCTCTGAGACTATCACGTATTGCAGCTGAAACAGGAGAGAGAGAGAGAGAGAGAGAGAGAGAGAGAGAGAGAGAGAGAGAGAGAGAGAGAGAGAGAGAGAGACCTCCAAGGCTTTGCGATTGATGGTGTGCCTTCAAAGCAGCTAAGCGAAGGGGGGAAGGACGGATTTCATACAAGGAGAGGAAGGAGTCTCACACAAGGGACACAGGGGTGGCTGCCTGGCCGTTTTGGAGGAGGCGGGAGTGGCAGATCTTGTTATGTGAGGTACGGAGAGATGGAAGTCGCCTGGGGAGTGTTTGGAGGAATAAGAGCGCAAGAGGAGAATGTTTGGGAGAATAAAAATGTAAAAGGATAGTGAAGAATGGGGGCATGAGTGAGAGAAGAGAATATTTAGAGGAAGGTTTGGTGGAGTGGAAGTGAGAGAAAAAATAATTTCGATTAGAAAGGATATTTGTTTTAAGCGAATATTTTTTTTACGCCCATGTTCAATGGTTTTGCAATGGGATGGGTCTTTGAGAAGTGATAATTTTGGAAGGGACACATTACTATCATTATTTTTCTTTGCAGGGGAAACGCTGAACCCACCTGGGTTATACAGTAGCACCTGGGGAGTACCAGGAGGGTATTCTAGGGGTCAGCGTCTCCGCGGCCCAGTCTATGACCAGGCCGGCCTATGACCAGGAATGGGCGGCAATAAAATTTAATCCTAGGCTAGCTCTAATTCCTTGGGTCAAGAGCTTTTCACTGGCATCAAAAGTATTCCCCAGCATCACCCTCCTTCAAGAGTGTCAGGGACACTTTTTTTTTAAGATTTAAATAGATGGCAAGACACGGGTTGGATAACTTCAAGAATATAGTATTGGGAGAGGGAAACCTTTAAAGAAGTGGGGGATGGAGGAGGAAGGGAGGGAGGTAGGGAGGGAGTTAAGTAACTTTCGTGAGGGAGGAAAAGGATGAGTAGTGGACGTAACGAAGGAGTAGCTTACGGAAGGCTGCTAAAAGTTTTAAGGAGGGATTAAGGAAAGGGATGGTAGACAGGGAGAGAAGAGTTAGTAGTGAGGGAGGGGAGAGCAGGTGGAGATGAAGGGAAGAGGAGGCGGAGGAGAGACTGAAGAGGAGAAAAGATGAATGGTTGGGAGGGACGCAAATAGGATGACAGGAAAAAAAGGAAAGGGAAATGGTGATACTGAGGCGTCGACTTGTGTACTTATACTATCAGGCTCATATTAGCATTTTCTTTAAATTAGTGTAAGCTTATATTACACTAAATATATATATTCTTTATATTTCTACATATCTGAAGCAGAGATATGATATACATTTAAGGATATTATAAGCTACGTTTTAGGAATATATATACATATTGTATTACATTTTAATGTAAGTGAAAGTGAGGATGGAGGAAGGTAGGGATGGACGCGTAAAGATAGGGAACAAATAGGTGCGTGTCCTGAAAATCTATTGTTTACTTTTTGTGTATTTTTGCTCTACTTGCCTACTCGATGTTGTATGATGACGTAGTCATGTGTCATCGCTTGGCTGATTTTATGAGACTTAGAAATTACCTGGGTGGGCTAAATTGGGATGGCCTGATTATGGGTCAGGTAGGTGGTCTTGGTTGCCAAAATGACGTTTTTCAGAGCAAAGTTCTAGCTGCCCAAACACCTTTAGCTCCGAGTAGCGAAATTAGATCTAACAAAAATGATCTCAAATGGATGAACAATAGATTAAAATATCTCATTGGTGAAAAGAGAGGAATGTATAGACGTATCGAAAGAGGGGATGGGCAGTTAAGAAATCAAAATATTCAATTAAAGAGATAAATAAAAAAAGGAATTAGAAAAGCAAAAAGGAATTATGAGGCTAAAATCGCAAGGGATTCGAAGACTAACCCAAAATAGTTCTTTCAGGTATACAGATGTAAGATTAGGGACGAGATAGACCCACTTAAAAGTAATTTAGGTCAGATCACTGACAGTGATAAGGATATGTGTGAAATTTTCAGTACTTACTTCCTTTCAGTGTTTACCCAGGAAAATACTAGCGAAATTCCAGAAATAATAGATTATGTAGAACAGGACGATAATTAACTATGCACGAATGCGGTAACTAGTGATATAGTCCTCAGATAAATGGAGAAATTAAAACTTAACAAATCCCCAGACCCTGATGAACTGTTTGCAAGGAATGTCAAGAGGAACTTAGCATACCTTCGGCTAATCTTTTCAACAAATCATTACAAACTGGCATAGTGCCTGATAAGTGGAAAATTGCAAATATAATACCTTTTACAAGGCAGATGACAGGTCTTTAGCTTCGAACTATAGACCAATAAGCCTTACCGCCATAGTGGGAAAATTTATGGAATCAATAATTGCCGAAATAATTCGTAGCCATCTTGATAGGCATAAATTCACTAATGAATCTCAACATGGTTTTACAAAGGGGCGTTCCTCTCTTACGAATTTACTAACTTTTTTCACTAAGGTGTTTGAAGAGGTAGATCATGGTAATGAATATGATATTGTGTATATGGACTTCAGTAAGGCTTTCGATAGAGTTCCACATCAGAGGCTATTGAGGAAACTTAAGGCACACGGAATAGGAGGAGAAATTTTTTCCTTGGTAGAGGCGTGGTTGAAAAATAGGCAGCAGAGAGTTTGCATAAATGGGGAGAAATCAGAATGGGGGCAAATTTGCTGATGACACCAAAATAAGCCGTCCAATTCATTCTAGTGAGGACACTAGAGCACTCCAGGATGATTTAAATAAACTGATGCAATAGTCAGAGAAGTGACAGATGCAGTTTAATATAGACAAATGCAAAGTTCTAAATGTTGGACAGAAAAATAACCATGTCACACATATAAACTAAATAATGTAGATCTTAATAATACTACAGATTGCGAAAAGGATTTAGGAGTTCTGGTTACCAGTAATCTGAACCCAAGACAACAGTACATTAGTGTTCGCAATAAAGCTAACAGAATTCTTGACTTCATACATAGAAGTATAATTAATAGAAGTCCTCAGGTTGTTCTTCAACTCTGCATATCCTTGGTTAGGCCTCATTTAGATTATGTTGCACAGAATGGATGTAAATGCACTGAAAAACGTACAGAGGAGGATGACAAAGTTGTTCCAGTGTATCAGAAATCTTCCTTATGAGGATAGACTGAGGGCCATGAATCTGCACTCTCTAGAAAGGCGTAGAATTAGGGGGGATAATACTGAGGTGTATAAACGGAAAACAGGCATTAAATAAATGGGATGTAAATAGCGTTCTGAAAATTTCCAGACAAGACAGGACTCGAAGCAGTGATTTCAAGTTGGAAAAATTTAGATTCAGGAAGGATATAGGAAAGCACTGGTTTGGTAATAGAGTTGTGGATAAGTGGAACAAACTCCCGAATATAGTTATAGAGGCTAAAACGTTGTGTAGTTTTAAAAATAGGTTAGATAAATGCATGAATGGGTGTGAACTGGACCTAGCTAGCTTGTGCTACTAGGTCTGATGCCGTGCTCCTTCCTTAAGTAGAAGTGACCTGACTAGGTGGGTCACTGGACTAAGCCTGAAGGTAACATGGACCTGCTTCGCATGGGCCAGTAGGCCTGCTGCAGTGTTCCTTCTTTCTTATGCCCTTATGTAATATCTTTTCACCAGTCCTTGTTGTCGCTCTATTATGACGTTGTGCTAGTGTATTTTTTTTACTCCTGTTTCGAGAGAAGTTCAGTTGCTGAAAAGTTGGTGAGCGGTAGAGAGAGGAGAAAGCTGTAAGAGTCCTGTGTGTATACCTTCCTGTCAAGGATGCATGAAGGGTTCCTACTTCAATTGAGGAGCGTGTCTCCAGGTATAATATACGTCTAAACAGTATTATTGTTCTGTGTGGACGGATGTTCAGTGTTTGTATCACTCAGCTTCTCTTAAGTGTACTGGGAACTCTACAGTCATAAACGTGAGAGTGTCTCTCACTGTATACATGTCAAAGGGAGTCTGAAGAACCTTTATTTGTTTCCTCTTACGTACTAGGTTAGTGCTTTAGTGGAGTCTTGGATTCTGCTGAAGACCCGATCTCAGTACAGGGATGGCAGAAAGCATGATTCTTTAAAGCACACGCACCACACACTTTCACAAAACATATTAGCTACTCAGTGCTTCCTTGCTGGAGTCTTTTATATGGTTAGGTTACCAGTCTCATCTTTTTTTAGTAACTCTAGTATACATGTAGTTATCTAATATAACATCTGCCAGTATTATATTCACTTTATCTGGGGAAAAGTATTTTTAATTCAGTGCCTCTAAAGTTTAAATGCTTTTCTATTCTAATATCTTTCAGATAACCAGACAAGTCTTATTATTATTATTTTAATTATTATTGTTATTATTGCTATATTATGGCAATAATATCTTCATATCTTCAAATTTACATTTAAACATATGAAGAAACCTTAAAAGGCTTTTTGCCAAAGTACCACTAGAGGTAAGGCAGTGTGAATACAAAGTTTAATTCTGCAGTTGTTTTCAGCAGCTGTCGTTTACAGCTTCCTACTTCTCTTTAGATTTTTTCCTTAATTTATTCCCTCTAGCAAGAACCCGTGAGAGAAGTTAGAGAAGCAGGTAACATAAGTGATGGAGGGAGGGAAGGGGTGATGATGGAAAAAGAAAAAGGAAGAGAGAGAAGGAATACAAAGAAGAGTAGGGAAAGAGGGAGAGTTTGATAGTAATGGAGAGAGCATTGTTTGGGTTATAATAGGTAGGAAAAGGATAAGCTGGGATAGAAGACGTGGAAAAGAAGGATAACCAGAGATAGAAGACTTGGAAAAGGAGGATAACCAGGGATAGAAGACGTGGAAAAGAAGGATAACCAGGGATAGAAGACTTGGAAAAGGAGGATAACTAAGGATAGAGGTGAAAGAGGCTTCAGATGCTTGGACCGTGAAAACAGAGGCACATGATGTAGGACGAGCTTTCATTGGAACAACTTTTCACTCCGTGTAGAGCTTTATCAAAGTTTCACTCTTTATAGAACTTTATCAGTGTTTCTCTGTGTGGAGCTTTATCATGGGTTCTCTCTGCATGGAACTCTATCAATGTTTCTCTGTGCGGAGCTTTAACAGTGTTTCACTCGAAGTAGAGCTTTATCAATGTTTCTTTCTGTAGAACTTTATCAAAGTTTCTCTCTTTGTAGAGCTTAATAAAAGTTTCTCTCTCTGTGAAAATTAATTTCAATTTTTCATTGTCTAGAGCTTTATCAAAGTTTTTGCCTTATCAAAGTTTCTCGATTAGTAGAGCTTTATCAGTTTCTCTCTGTATGGAGCTTTATCGGAGTTTCTCTGCGGATCTTTATGAAAGTTTCTCTGCGTATTTAGCTTTATTTAAGCTTCTGTATATTGAGCTTTACCTAAGTTTCTTTCTGTGTAGAGCTTTTTCGCAATTTTTCTGTGTAGACCTTTATCAAAATTTCTCTGAAAAGAGTTGTATCAAAGTTTTATGTATGGAGCATTATCAAACTTTATCTCTGTGTGGCGCTTAATCAGCGTTTTTATGTAGAGTTTTATTAAAGTTTCTCTCTGTAGAGAGATTAAAAAGTTTCTCTCTTTGAGGAGCTTTTTCAAAGTTTCTCTCTGTGTGGAGAGATGTGAAAGTTTCTTTTATATAGAGCTTTATCTAAGTTCCTCTCTGTGGATCTTCTAACATTTCTCTCTGTGTAGCGCTTTATCAAAGTTTTTATGTGTATCATTTATCAAAATTTATTTGTGTGTGGAGCTTTATCAAGTTATTTTTCTGTGTGGTGCTTTATCAAGTTATTTTTCTGTGTGGAGCTTTATCAAGTTATTTTTCTGTGTGGTGCTTTATCAAGTTATTTTTCTGTGTGGTGCTTTATCAAGTTATTTTTCTGTGTGGTGCTTTATCAAGTTATTTTTCTGTGTGGTGCTTTATCAAGTTATTTTTCTGTGTGGTGCTTTATCAAGTTATTTTTCTGTGTGGTGCTTTATCAAGTTATTTTTCTGTGTGGTGCTTTATCAAGTTATTTTTCTGTGTGGTGCTTTATCAAGTTATTTTTCTGTGTGGTGCTTTATCAAGTTATTTTTCTGTGTGGTGCTTTATCAAGTTATTTTTCTGTGTGGTGCTTTATCAAGTTTTTCTGTGTGGATCTTTTTAAAATTTTCTCTATATACAGCTTTATCAAAGTTTGTGTAGAACTTTATAAAAGTTCCTCTCTGTATAGAGAGGAACTTTTATCAAAGTTTCTTTCTGTTTGGAGTGATGTCAAAGTTTCCTTGTAGAACTTTATCAAAGTTTCTCTCCGCTGAACTTTATCAGAGTTTATCTCTGTATGGAATTTTTTTAAAGTTTCTATGTGGAGCTTTATCAGCTTCTCTCTGAATAAAGCTTCATTAGAATTTCTCTCAGTATGGAGCTTTATCATAGTATCTCTCTTTGTAAAGTTTTTTAAAGTTTTTCTCTGCGTACAGCTTTTTAAATGTTCCTCTCAGGATAGAAATTTAATAAAGTTTCTCTCTTTTTGGAGCTTTATCAAACTTTCTCTGTGTGGAGCTTTACCAAAGTTTCTTCTGTATGGAACTTTATTAGAGGTTGTCGCAGAGTAAAGCTTTATCAAAGTTATTATCCGCGTAGAGCTTTATCAAAATCACTCTGTGTAGAGTTTTATCGAAGTTCGTCTCTGTGTGTAGAGCATTATCAATGTTTCTCTCTGAGTGGAGCTTTAAAGGTTTCTCTCTGTGTAGCGCATTAACAGAGCTTTTGTAAAGAGCTTTTATCACAGTTTCTGTGCATGTGGAGCTTTATCAAAGTATTTCTGTGTGAGGCTTTAATAAAGTTTCTCTGTGTAGAGCTTTATCCAAGTTTTTAAGTTTGGAGCTTTTATAAAGTGTCCCTCTGTTTGGAGCTTTATCAGAATTTCTCTGTGAGGAGCTTTGTCAAAGTTTCTTTGTGTGGAACTTTATCAGAGTTTCTCTCTGTGAGAAGCATTATCAAAGTTTCTGTTTGGGGCTTTATAAAAAATATCTGTTTAGAGTTTCATCAAAGTTTCTGTGAAGAGCTCTTTCAAAATTTGTCTGCGTGCAGCTTTATCAAAGTTGCTCTCTCTGTGTTAAGCTTTATCAAATTTTAACTGTTTTAAGCTTTATCAAAATTTCTCTAACTAAATTTCTTTCTGTGCAGGGCTTTATCAACATTTCTCTCGCTGAAGAGCTGTATCAACCTTTCACTGCGATGAGCTTTACCAACATTTTGCTCTGTGTAAAGCTTTATCAAAGTTTCGATTTGTAGAGAGCTTCAACGTTCAGCTGTGTTGAGCTTAATCGGCGTTGCACTCTGGGTTGAGCTTTATTTGTGTTTCGTATCAGATATAGTAATGAAGCTTTTGGAAATCAGGAGGAAGGTAAAAAATGTGAAAGACAGGAAAAGCTTCTCTTTGAGATGAAGGGAAGGGAAGATAAAGGAGAGGAAGGGGTGTAGGAGAACGGTAAAAAAGTGTCATCATCTGAGGCGTGGGAGTGAGGACAATGGGACATAGCAACTTTCTCTCTCTCTCTCTCTCTCTCTCTCTCTCTCTCTCTCTCTCTCTCTCTCTCTCTCTCTCTGTTGAACCCCGAGCCTTCTGAGAGGGAGGAAGGGAAGGAAGAGGGCGGGAAGATCGAGTGATGATGATGGAGAGAGGGCAAATAAAGGGCGAGAAGAGGGCGTGGACGGGAGGGAGGGAAAGGACTAGTTGAGGGTAAGAGAAGGTCAAGAGGATGGGTTGGGGGATACGGGTAACAGAGGGCAAATAGAGGCGGGGAGAGAACAGTGAGAGAGCAATGGAAGGGTAAGAAGAGAGCTGGTAGAGAGCGGGAAGAGAGCAAGGGCAGAGGAAGATCGCAATCCAGTTGCAAGAATAGGGCAGAAGAGAATCGGGAGAAGACAGAGGAAGAACAGGAAAGCGGGAGACGTAAGGGGTAAGGAGAAGGCGGTTAAATACGTTCTTGAACTGGCTCGCTGATACACGTCAAGGTGCTCTGAGCTCTGTAAAGAAACTTCGGGGTCTTTCAGCAGAAATTATCAAATATTGCTATTACTTCAGATGTTAAACAAGGATTTCAAAACATCGTGAATTTAACATTGGGTAAACAAGGGGTGATGCGGACTCCAGCCCCGTTATACCCGGACAAACAGTTTACAGATAGAAGGAAACTCAAAGAGATAGCCAGGAGAATATATGATACCTGTATTTTGATCTTGGGCTGTCATTTTAATCTTTTTTTTTTTCCTGATGAGGATCTAAGACCGTGATCGAAATATAAAGATCAATTCTTCTCTTGGTCTCTCTGCAGGTGAGCTTCCATATGCCACTGACAAATGCTCACCTCTTTTCGATGCTCCTTCATAAATTAGTAATTATAGATATGCGTGGAAACGCATACATGCACATAAAGGAAAATGCTTCTAGTGAACTGGATCGCAACTCATCGCCAGCGACTGTCTTCACCATCTCACTCGTACTTCGCAAGAGTACAACAACACTGAACTCTTGACCAGGAATCATTCGACTTTCACCTCTTTTGACATCAGAGAGTTTTACCTCCACCCACGTCCGAAACTTGCTGCGTATCTTTCCGTGAGTGTCTGTGGAGGTGAGGGGTAAAGCGAGTGATTTTATAATGTTGTGTTGCGGGGGTGGTGAAAGAGAATATGACGACAGAGAGAGAGAGAGAGAGAGAGAGAGAGAGAGAGAAAGAGAGAGCGCATGTAAATAATGAGGTTAGACACTGACGTAAGCAACACGTGTCACAGCTAGCCTCACACCCAGGCTCGTGGGCGGACATCCACAGGATGAGGATGAAACACAAAACGTGTGTGTATGTGTGTGCGTGCATGTGTGTGTGTGTGTGTGTGTGTGTGTGTGTGTGTGTGTCTTTTTTTTTTTTGCCCTCACTATATCAAGGCTAGAAATTTTTAATTCATGTCTATGTAGGCGAAGCAGTTATGCAGTAAATAATTCTTTTCATTAGCGAGTTCAAATTAAAGATTTTTGAGTTATCAGATATGAAATGAAAGAGCATTTACAACTCATGAATTTTAATAATTCTATTTTGCTATTAGTCTTAACATTATTATTATCATCAAGTTATCATCATTGTCGTAATTTAGAAGGGTTCTACTGTGCCTAATACATAATAACACGTCAGTCGAATCCACACTAGGTACCAGCCGCCCCATAGCTAGAAATTATGACCAAATACCTCTACAACAGGCTGTATCATTACTAAATGTATGGTTACTCATGTCTCTGTTGTCCTTGATGACACCCGCCGTCTGTTACTTGATCCAGGCTTTGATTACTCAGTACACGTAGTTGCTGGTTGAATCAGACGTCGCCCTCGTTTGTGTACCACGTGCCGACACCATAGTTAAGAGACCCCACATTAATCCGACAGAGATACCACTGCCTGTGTTAGGACCCTACCTAACTTGAACAGGATTTTGGATTGCAATCGACACTGAACTTGGGTGCAAATGACCAGTTGGTACTCGTTGAGGGGATTGTCACTTTGTCTGACTTTTTAGGGTTATCCTATGTAATTTACTCATTCGTTACTATATATGATAATTTGTGCAACTGTATTTACATGTACCTGTACCTAAATAACCTTACTGACATGTGGGTTAGATTTCGCTACTCCACACTACGAGTCCGATATAAATGAAGGATCCACAAATCACTTAATCGAGTCTCCCAGACTCGAAACTGCAACCCTTGATGGGGCGGTGAATACAGTAATGCGATGCACTTTACACTTGGCGTGTCGACTAAGACGCCCTTACTGCCTTCGTTTCATATATGCCTGAGCAGTTAGCAGCATTCGAAGGACGGTAAAAATATGGACACTTACAGAGTGTCTTAGATACATAAGAATGAAATTTTATCCATGAAATTCGTTAATTGGAGATCCTAGCTTTACGGGATGTAGGACCACAGGATATCAAGTCATTAATGACTCGAATATCAAAGGAATGTAAAATTAACATTTGGTGTCTCCCAAAAGAGAGGGAGAAGAAAGGAGGAAATCGTTGGGGGGAATGGTGGAGTTCGGTGGAATAAATTCCATCATCGTCATCATCATTAAAACAGATTATTAAAATAGCAAATATAAGTCCATATTATTAAAAGGTTTACAAGATATCGCACACCAAAAAAAAAATTATACCATTATCAAAATTTCAAAAAAAATTATAATCTAACACTTAAAAACTAAATATATCTCACACGACTAAAAGAAGTTATTCTAAAACCATAAAGAATAACATGAAAAATTAGCTAACTCACACATTAAAGAAAACAGAGACAAATTATTTAAAGAAAACGAGGCAATATGCAAATATTATGACCGAGAACAATATTGCGAGTGTTTAAGTTGTACTGGAATATCCTCCCACTACCTCACACACACACACACACACACACACACGTGAAGCAGTATCGCTGAATAGTGCTCCCAGGATATAGCGTTCTAGTGGCTGTCCTAAGATATTATTAGCGGTCATCGTACGTGAGTGAATCAGTGAACATACCTACAAGAGTGTAATAGCTTTCAAGAGTGCGAATAATGTGATAAGATCAAGAATTTTTACAATTTAAATTTGAATGAATTGTGAGTGAGGGAGGATAGCAGTCAGCTAATCAGGCTGCTGGCTGCAGTGTTGACACAAAATATACAAACAGTTAATTGGGTGAACCAACAACAACAAAGATCTGGGCCG
>NC_091299.1:37090722-37118222 GCF_038502225.1 Cherax quadricarinatus | reverse complement strand
TGGCAACAAAGTGCAAGGAGGCAGAGGAAAGTTTTGTTCCCAAGGGAAACAGAAATAATAGGAAGACCAAAACGAGTCCTTGGTTTACCCGAAGGTGTAGGGAGGCAAAAACTAAGTGCAACAGAGAATGGAAAAGGTACAGGAGGCATAGGACCCAGGAAAACAAGGAGATTAGTAGAAGAGCCAGAAACGAGTATGCGCAGATAAGGAGGGAGGCCCAGCGACAGTATGAAAACGACATAGCATCGAAAGTCAAATCTGACCCGAAACTGCTGTATAGCCACATTAGGAGGAAGACAACAGTCAAGGACCAGGTGATAAGGCTGAGGAAAGAAGGTGGAGAACTCACAAGAAACGATCAAGAGGTATGTGAGGAGCTCAACACGAGATTTAAGGAAGTATTTACAGTAGAGACAGGAAGGACTCTGGGGGGACAGACCAGATGGGGACACCAACAAGGAATACACCAACAAGTGTTGGACGACATACATACAGATGAGGAGGAGGTGAAGAAACTGCTAAGGGACATCGATACCTCAAAGGCAATGGGACCGGACAACATCTCTCCGTGGGTCCTTAGAGAGGGAGCAGATATGTTGTGCGTACCACTTACCACAATCTTCAACACATCCCTGGAAACTGGGCAACTACCTGAGGTATGGAAGACGGCAAATGTAGTTCCCATTTTCAAAAAAGGAGACAGAAAAGAGGCACTAAACTATAGACCTGTGTCATTGACGTGTATAGTATGCAAAATTATGGAGAAGATTATCAGGAGGAGAGTGGTGGAGCACCTGGAACGGAACAGGAGTATAAATGCCAACCAGCACGGATTCACGGAAGGCAAATCCTGTGTCACAAACCTTCTGGAGTTTTATGATAAAATAACAGAAGTAAGACAAGAGAGAGAGGGGTGGGTTGATTGCATCTTCTTGGACTGCAAGAAGGCCTTTGACACAGTTCCTCACAAGAGATTAGTGCAGAAGCTAGAGCATCAGGCGCATATAACAGGAAGGGCACTGCAATGGATCAGAGAATACCTGACAGGGAGGCAACAACGAGTCATGGTACGTAATGATGTATCACAGTGGGCACCTGTGACGAGCGGGGTCCCACAGGGGTCGGTCCTAGGACCAGTGCTATTTTTGGTATATGTGAACGACATGACGGAAGGGTTAGACTCAGAAGTGTCCCTGTTTGCAGATGATGTGAAGTTAATGAGGAGAATTAAATCTGATGAGGACCAGGCAGGACTTCAAAGAGACCTGGACAGACTGGACACCTGGTCCAGCAAATGGCTTCTCGAATTTAATCCTGCCAAATGCAAAGTCATGAAGATAGGGGAAGGGCACAGAAGACCACAGACAGAGTATAGGCTAGGTGGCCAAAGACTGCAAACCTCACTCAAGGAGAAAGATCTTGGGGTGAGTATAACACCGAGCATGTCTCCGGAAGCACACATCAATCAGATAACTGCTGCAGCATATGGGCGCCTGGCAAACCTGAGAACAGCATTCCGATACCTTAGTAAGGAATCATTCAAGACACTGTACACCGTGTATGTCAGGCCCATACTGGAGTATGCAGCACCTGTTTGGAACCCGCACTTGATAAAGCACGTCAAGAAACTAGAGAAAGTACAAAGGTTTGCAACAAGGTTAGTTCCAGAGCTAAGGGGAATGTCCTATGAAGAAAGATTAAGGGAAATCGGCCTGACGACACTGGAGGACAGGAGGGTCAGGGGAGACATGATAACGACATATAAAATACTGCGTGGAATAGACAAGGTGGACAAGGACAGGATGTTCCAGGGAGGGGACACAGAAACAAGAGGCCACAATTGGAAGTTGAAGACACAAATGAGTCAGAGAGATAGTAGGAAGTATTTCTTCAGTCATAGAGTTGTAAGGCAGTGGAATAGCCTAGAAAATGACGTAGTGGAGGCAGGAACCATACACAGTTTTAA
Source organism: Cherax quadricarinatus (assembly GCF_038502225.1). Taxonomy (NCBI): domain Eukaryota; kingdom Metazoa; phylum Arthropoda; class Malacostraca; order Decapoda; family Parastacidae; genus Cherax; species Cherax quadricarinatus. Next base: position 37,116,256 of record NC_091299.1, on the reverse strand, counting down.
GACGAGGTTTGATAAAGCTCATGGAGCGGGGAGAGAGAGGGCCTAGTAGCAACCGGTGAAGAGGCGGGGCCAGGAGCTGAGTCTCGACCCCTGCAACCACAATTAGGTGAGTACAATTAGGTGAGTACAAACACAAATGGTAACTAACACACACACACACAACACACACATAACACACACACGCAACACACACACAACACACACACAACACACACACAACACACACACACACACATTGCCAGACTCACACATACACTCCCCCCCTCCCTCACCGACATCTCACTCCTTCACCTGAACCCTCCCCTCCCTCTTTCACCCTCCCCCTCCCCACCTCTCCCTCCTTCCCCCTCTCCCTCTCCCACTCACCCACTTGCTTCACTCTCCTTCCCACTCCCCCTTCCCACTACTCTCCCACATAGCCACAGTTCCTCCTCTACCTCCCCCCCCCCCACACTCTGACATACACAATACTAACCTAACATACAGAATTACATAGGTTTCCCACTCTGAGGCAATCAGGATAAAACAAAAATGGGTTGCCAGAGAGCAACAAGAAAAACCAAGGGACAGGAGGAGGAAACTGCAAAGGAAGATTGGGCAGCAGAGCTCACAAAAAGGGAACATGAATGGGAAAAGAAACTAGAAGAACTTAGCATGAGAATGGAAGAGAGGATAGACATGGAAAGCAGGAAGTGGGAGGTGCAAGTCAAAGCAGCAGAGGCCAGGATACAGAGTTTAGAAGAGGAACTGAAAAATCTGAAACAGCCTAAAGAACTAAAGAACATTTTGGGATTGACAACAGAGACTGCTACCTCAGTCACAAATAAGGGGACTGTAGGGAAAGAAGGAGCAAAACAGCATGTAGAAGCTCAATCAGTGGAGACTGTAGTAAATGAAAGAGCTAAGCTATATGTGGAGGCCCTAACAGACCACAGCAGAGCCCAGGGAAAGCCGAGAAGGGAAAATGACAGGCCACTGAGCCCAAGTACATTAGCTAGTGAAACTGAAGAAAGGAAAGCTGCAATGGAGGAAATCAAATTGAATGAGGGGATACACAGGGATATGCAGTGGGAGAATGAAAGGGTGAGGTCAGTCTTTGTGTATGGGCTCCAGGAAGTTGAAGGGGAAACATATGAAGCCAGAAAACAAGGGGAAAAAAAAGCAATTGAAAGCATCATGAAAGCAATAGGAGAAGACGACATGACCCAGCTGGAAAATTTTCGGAGAATAGGGGGGTATGTAAAAAAAAGAACCCGGCCAGTGAAAGTGACCTTCAAGGCAGAATCGACTCGGAACAGGATCCTGCAGGAGAAAGCACGATTAAGGGACATGCCAGCATACAGGAAGGTGTATCTCGACCGCGACAGAACACAAGCAGAAAGGCAGAAACAGAGAGAGATGGTACAAAGGCGAAAGGAGGAAAGAGAGGGGATGGAGAAGACAGACAGGAGATCCCAGACACAGGAAGATCAAATACAGCCTCCCTCACAACTTCCTATAGAAGCCTCCCAACCAGGTCAACCCCAGTGCAACCAAACACTCTAAACCAAAACACCCATGCCACATCCAATGCCCCCACCCACTGCATTACAAACTCCACCCCCACAGCAACCACCCATAGTTCCTTATCAGGTCTCCCACTTCCCCAACCCCAATACACCTCCCAGACCACAATCTTAGAAAAGAAGTTGAAGGTGTGGTATACAAATGCAGATGGAATAACAAATAAGTATGAGGAGTGGCACGAAAGAATCAAGGAGACATCCCCAGACATAATAGCACTCACAGAAACAAAACTCACCAGAATAATAACAGATTCAATCTTTCCATCCGGATATCAAATCCTCAGGAAAGACAGAGGGAGGAGAGGGGGAGGAGGAGTTGCACTGCTCATTAAAAACCAGTGGGGGTTTGAGAAAATGGAAGGAATGGATGGCACGGGCGAAAGGGACTACTTAGTAGGAACAATCCAGTCTGAGGGACATAAGGTGATAATTGCAGTAATGTACAACCCACCACAGAACTGCAGGAGGCCAAGAGAAGAATACGATGAGAGCAACAGAGCAATGGTCGACACACTAGCCGAGGTGGCCAGGAGAGCACACATGGGGGGAGCAAAGTTACTAGTTATGGGTGATTTCAATCACAAGGAGATTGACTGGGAAAACCTGGAGCCCCATGGGGGTCCCGAAACATGGAGAGCCAAGATGATGGATGTGGTACTGGAAAACCTCATGCATCAACATGTTAGAGACACTACCAGAGAGAGAGGAGAGGATGAACCAGCAAGACTGGACCTTGTATTCACCTTGAGTAGTTCTGACATCGAGGATATCATGTATGAAAGGCCCCTGGGAGCTAGTGATCATGTGGTTCTGTGCTTCGACTACATAGTTGAGCTCCAAGTGGAGAGAGCAGCAGGAATAGGGTGGGAAAACCAAACTACAAAAAGGGGAACTACTCAGGCTTGAGGAACTTCTTTCAAGACATTCAGTGGGAGAGGGAACTGACAGGAAAACCAGTACAAGAAATGATGGACTATGTGGCAACAAAATGCAAGGAGGCAGAGGAGAGGTTTGTTCCCAAGGGAAACAGAAATAATGGGAAGAACAGAACGAGTCCTTGGTTCACCCAAAGGTGTAGGGAGGCAAAAACTAGGTGTACTAAAGAATGGAAAAGGTACAGAAGACAGAGAACTCAGGAAAATAAAGAGATTAGCCGAAGAGCCAGAAACGAATATGCACAGATAAGAAGAGAGGCTCAGCGGCAATACGAAAATGACATAGCATCGAAAGTCAAGACTGACCCGAAGCTGTTGTACAGCCACATCAGGAGCAAAACAACAGTCAAGGACCAGGTAATCAGACTGAGGAAGGGTGATGGGGAATTCACAAGAAACGACCAGGAGGTATGTCAGGAGCTCAACACAAGATTTAAAGAAGTATTTACAGTGGAAACCAGTAGGACTCCAGGAAATCAGAGCAGGGGGGTGCACCAGCAAGTGCTGGATGAGGTACATATAACCAAGGAGGAGGTGAAGAAGCTGCTATGCGAACTTGACACCTCAAAGGCGGTGGGACCAGACAACATCTCTCCGTGGGTCCTTAAAGAGGGAGCAGAGACATTGTGTGTACCATTAACAAAGATCTTCAACACATCATTTGAAACTGGGCAACTCCCCGAGGTATGGAAGATGGCAAATGTAGCCCCAATTTTTAAAAAGGGAGACAGACATGAGGCACTAAACATCAGGAGGAGAGTGGTTGAGCACCTGGAAAGAAACAAGTGTATAATTGACAACCAGCATGGTTTCAGGAAGGAAAAATCCTGTGTCACAAACCTATTAGAGTTTTATGACAAGGTGACAGAAGTAAGACAAGAGAGAGAGGGGTGGATCGACTGCATTTTTTTGGACTGTAAGAAGGCCTTCGACACAGTTCCTCACAAGAGGTTACTGCAAAAGCTAGAGGATCAGGCACACATAACAGGAAAGGCACTGCAATGGATAAGAGAATACCTTATAGGGAGGCAACAACGAGTCATGGTACGTGACGAGGTGTCAAAGTGGGCGCCTGTGACAAGCGGGGTTCCACAGGGGTCAGTCCTAGGACCTGTGCTGTTCTTGGTATATGTGAATGACATAACGGAAGGGATAGACTCAGAAGTGTCCTTGTTTGCGGACGATGTGAAGTTAATGAGAAGAATCAAATCGGATGAGGATCAGGCAGGACTACAAAGAGACCTGGACAGGCTACAAGCCTGGTCCAGCAACTGGCTCCTTGAGTTTAACCCCGCCAAATGCAAAGTCATGAAGATTGGGGAAGGGCAAAGAAGACCGCAGACACAATATAGTTTAGATGGCCAAAGTCTGCAAACCTCACTCAGGAAAAAGATCTGGGGGTGAGTATAACACCGAGCATATCTCCTGAGGCGCACATCAATCAGATAACTGCTGCAGCATACGGGCACCTGGCAAACCTACGGATAGCGTTCCGATACCTCAGTAAGGAGTCGTTCAAAACTCTGTATACAATTTACGTCAGGCCCATACTGGAGTATGCAGCACCAGTTTGGAATCCACACCTAGTCAAGCACGTCAAGAAATTAGAGAAAGTGCAAAGGTTTGCAACAAGACTAGTGCCAGAGCTACGGGGATTGTCCTATGAAGAAAGGTTGAGGGAAATCGGCCTGACGACACTGGAGGCCAGGAGGGTCAGGGGAGACATGATAACGACATATAAAATACTGCGCGGAATAGACGAGGTAGACAAAGACGGGATGTTCCAGAGATGGGACACAGACACAAGAGGTCACAATTGGAAGTTGAAGACTCAGATGAATCAAAGGGATGTTAGGAAGTATTTCTTCAGTCATAGAGTAGTCAGACCGTGGAATAGCCTAGAAAGTGAAGTAGTGGAGGCGGGAACCATACATAGTTTTAAGGCGAGGTATGATAAAGCTCATGGAGCAGAGAGAGAGAGGACCTAGTAGCAATCAGTGAAGAGGCGGGGCCAGGAGCTGTGGATCGACCCCTGCAACCACAAATAGGTGAGTACAAATAGGTGAGTACACACACACACACGCACACACACACACACACACACACACACACACACACACACACACACACACACACACACACACACACACACACACATATACACACACACACACAGGAGGCCAAGGCAAGAGTACGACGAGAGCAATAGAGCGATGGTTGACACACTGGCTAGAGTGGCCAGAAGAGCTCATGCATGCAGGGCAAAGCTCCTGATCATGGGTGACTTTAACCACAAGGAGATCGATTGGGAGAACTTGGACCCACATGGGGGCCAAGATACATGGAGGGCTAAGATGATGGAGGTGGTACTGGAAAACTTCATGTGCCAACACGTAAGGGACACTACAAGAGAGAGAGGAGAGGACGAACCAGCAAGGCTGGACTTAGTATTCACCTTGAGTAGTGCAGATATCGAGGACATCACATATGAAAGACCCCTTGGGGCCAGTGACCATGTGGTTTTAAGCTTCGAATACACAGTAGAGCTACAAGTGGAGGGAGAAGCAGGAAGGCCAGGACGAATGAAGCCAAACTACAAGAAAGGGGACTACACAGGAATGAGGAACTACCTGAACGGGGTTCAGTGGGACAGAGAACTGGCAGGGAAGCCAGTTAATGAGATGATGGAATATGTAGCAACAAAATGCAAGGAGGCTGAGGAGAGGTTTGTACCCAAGGGTAACAGGATTAATGAAAAAGCCAGGATGAGCCCATGGTTTACCCAAAGGTGCAGGGAGGCAAAAACCAAGTGTGCTAGGGAATGGAAGAAATATAGAAGGCAAAGGACCCAGGAGAATAAGGAGAACAGTCGTAGAGCCAGAAACGAATATGCATAGATAAGAAGGGAGGCCCAAAGACAATATGAAAATGACATAGCAGCGAAAGCCAAATCTGACCCGAAACTGTTGTACAGCCACATCAGGAGGAAAACAACAGTCAAGGACCAGGTAATCAGGCTAAGGAAGGAAGGAGGAGAGACAACAAGAAATGACCGTGAAGTATGTGAAGAACTCAACAAGAGATTCAAAGAAGTGTTCACAGAGGAGACAGAAGGGACTCCAGAAAGACAGAGAGGTGGGGCACACCACCAAGTGCTGGACACAGTGCACACAACCGAGGAAGAAGTGAAGAGGCTTCTGAGTGAGCTAGATACCTCAAAGGCAATGGGGCCAGATAACATCTCCCCATGGGTATTGAGAGAGGGAGCCGAGGCACTATGTGTACCCCTAACAACAATATTCAATACGTCTATCGAAACAGGGAGATTGCCTGAGGCATGGAAGACAGCAAATGTAGTCCCAATCTTTAAAAAAGGAGACAGACATGAAGCATTAAACTACAGACCAGTGTCACTGACATGTATAGTATGCAAAATCATGGAGAAGATTATCAGGAGAAGAGTGGTGGAACACCTAGAAAGGAACGATCTCATCAACAGCAGCCAACATGGTTTCAGGGACGGGAAATCCTGTGTCACAAACCTACTGGAGTTCTATGACATGGTGACAGCAGTAAGACAAGAGAGAGAGGGGTGGGTGGATTGCATTTTCTTGGACTGCAAGAAGGCGTTTGACACAGTTCCACACAAGAGATTGGTGCAAAAACTGGAGGACCAAGCAGGGATAACAGGGAAGGCACTACAATGGATCAGGGAATACTTGTCAGGAAGACAGCAGCGAGTCATGGTACGTGGCGAGGTGTCAGAGTGGGCACCTGTGACCAGCGGGGTCCCGCAGGGGTCAGTCCTAGGACCAGTGCTGTTTCTGGTGATTGTGAACGACATGACGGAAGGAATAGACTCTGAGGTGTCTCTGTTTGCAGATGACGTGAAGTTGATGAGAAGAATTCACTCGATCGAAGACCAGGCAGAACTACAAAGGAATCTGGACAGGCTGCAGACCTGGTCCAGCAATTGGCTCCTGGAGTTCAATCCCACCAAGTGCAAAGTCATGAAGATTGGGGAAGGGCAAAGAAGGCCGCAGACGGAGTACAGTCTAGGGGGTCAGAGACTACAAACCTCACTCAAGGAAAAAGATCTTGGGGTGAGTATAACACCAGGCACATCTCCTGAAGCGCACATCAACCAAATAACTGCTGCAGCATATGGGCGCCTAGCAAACCCCAGAACAGCATTCCGACATCTTAATAAGGAATCATTCAGGACCCTGTACACCGTGTACGTTAGGCCCACATTGGAGTATGCGGCACCAGTTTGGAACCCACACCTAGCCAAGCACGTGCAGAAACTAGAGAAAGTGCAAAGGTTTGCAACAAGACTAGTCCCAGATCTAAGATGTATGCCCTACGAGGAGAGGTTAAGGGAAATCAACCTGACGACACTGGAGGACAGGAGAGATAGGGGGGACATGATAACGACATACAAAATACTGAGAGGAATTGACAAGGTGGACAAAGACAGGATGTTCCAGAGATTGGACACAGTAACAAGGGGACACAGTTGGAAGCTGAAGACACAGATGAATCACAGGGATGTTAGGAAGTATTTCTTCAGCCACAGAGTAATCAGTAAGTGGAATAGTTTGGGAAGCGATGTAGTGGAGGCAGGATCCATACATAGCTTTAAGCAGAGGTATGATAAAGCTCACGGCTCAGGGAGAGTGACCTAGTAGCGATCAGTGAAGAGGCGGGGCCAGGAGCTCGGACTCGACCCCTGCAACCTCAACTAGGTGAGTACAACTAGGTGAGTACACACACACACACATACACACATACACACATACATACACACATACACACACACATACACACACACACACACACACACACACACACACACAGACACAGAGCAGAATAACCCAGGATCAAATGGAAGGACAAGCGCACCCCCCAGAAACACCTGCAGAAGGACTCCAGCCACGACACCCCCAAGGCAACTGAACATTCCAAACCAACCATCACACACCGATCCCTCTGTTTCCACCCCCCGCACCACAGTTACAGTATTAGAACAGAAGTTGAAGGTTTGGTACACAAATGCAGATGGATTAACGAATAAACATGAGGAATGGCAAGAAAGAATCAATGAGAAGTCCCCAGACATCATAGCAGTTACAGAAACAAAACTCATGGAGACAATAACAGATGCAATCTTCCCACCAGGATACCAGATCATGAGGAAAGATAGAAGGGGTAGGGGGGAGGTGGGGTTGCTCTGCTCGTAAAAAACAGATGGAAATTCGAGAAAATGGAAGGAATAGATGAGACAGGAGAAAGAGACTACATAGCAGGTACACTTCAGTCTGGGGAACACAAAGTGGTCATTGCAGTGATGTATAATCCACCACAGAACTGCAGGAGGCCAAGAGAGGAATATGAAGAGAGCAACAGAGCAATGGTGGACACACTTGCTGAGGTGGCAAGAAGAGCTCACTCCAGCAGAGCAAAGTTGCTGGTTATGGGGGATTTCAACCACAGGGAGATTGACTGGGAAAACCTGGAGCCACATGGGGGTCCCGAAACATGGAGAGCCAGGATGTTGGACGTGGTGCTGGAAAACCTCATGCACCAACATGTTAAGGACACTACCAGAGTGAGAGGGGAGGATGAACCAGCAAGATTGGACCTTGTGTTCACCCTGGGCAGCTCAGACATTGAGGACATCAAGTATGAGAGTCCCCTAGGAGCTAGCGACCACGTGGTTCTGTGCTTTGAATACATAGTAGAGCTGCAAGTGGAGAGAATAACAGGAGTAGAATGGGAAAAGCCTGACTATAAAAGAGGGGACTACATAGGGTTGAAGAACTTCATGCGGGAGGTCCAGTGGGACAGAGAACTGGCAGGAAAGCCAGTAAATGAAATGATGGAATATGTAGCAACAAAATGCAAGGAGGCAGTGGAAAGGTTCATTCCCAAGGGCAACAGTAACAATGGGAAGACCAGAACAAGCCCCTGGTTTACCCGACGGTGTAAGGAGGCAAAAACAAAGTGCAATAGAGAATGGAAAAAGTACAGAAGGCAGAGAACACACGAAAATAGGGAGATCAGTCGCAGAGCCAGGAATGAGTACGCACAGGTAAGGAGGGAGGCCCAGCGACAGTATGAAAATGACATAGCATTGAGAATCAAGACTGACCCGAAACTGTTGTATAGCCACATCAGGAGGAAGACAACAGTCAAAGACCAGGTGATCAGATTAAGGACAGAAGGTGGAGAACTCACAAGAAATGATCAGGAGGTATGTGAGGAGCTGAACAGGAGATTTAAGGAAGTTTTTACAGTAGAGACAGGAAGGGCTGTGGGAAGACGGCACAGAAGGGAACATCAAGAGGGAATATACCAACAAGTGTTGGATGACATACGAACAACTGAGGAGGAGGTGAAGAAGCTCTTAAGTGACCTTGACACCTCAAAGGCGATGGGACCGGACAACATCTCCCCATGGGTCCTTAGAGAAGGAGCAGAGATGCTGTGTGTGCCTCTAACCACAATCTTCAACACATCCCTTGAAACTGGGCATCTACCTGAGAAATGGAAGACAGCTAATGTAGTCCCCATATTTAAGAAAGGAAACAGAAACGAGGCACTAAACTACAGACCTCTGTCTCTGACATGTATTGTGTGCAAAGTCATGGAGAAGATTATCAGGAGGAGAGTGGTCGAACACCTGGAAAGGAACAAGATTATAAATGAAAACCAGCATGGGTTCATGGAAGGCAAATCTTGTATCACAAACCTCCTGGAGTTTTATGACAAGGTAACAGAAGTAAGACACGAGAGAGAGGGTTGGGTAGATTGCGTTTTCCTAGACTGCAGGAAGGCCTTTGACACAGTTCCCCACAAGAGATTAGTGCAGAAGCTGGAGGATCAGGCACACATAAAAGGAAGGGCACTGCAATGGATAAGGGAATACCTGACAGGGAGGCAGCAACGAGTCATGGTACGTGAAGAGGTATCACAGTGGGCGCCTGTTACGAGCGGGGTCCCACAGGGGTCAGTTCTAGGACCAGTGCTATTTTTGATATATGTGAACGACATGATGGAAGGAATAGACTCTGAAGTGTCCCTGTTCGCAGATGACGTGAAGTTGATGAGAAGAATTAAATCGGACGAGGATGAGGCAGGACTGCAAAGAGACCTGGAGAGGCTGGACATGTGGTCCAGTAACTGGCTCCTCGAATTCAATCCAGCCAAATGCAAAGTCATGAAGATTGGGGAGGGGCAAAGAAGACCGCAGACAGAATATAGGCTAGGTGGACAAAGACTACAGACCTCACTCAGGGAGAAAGACCTTGGGGTGACCATAACACCGAGTACATCACCGGAGGCACACATCAACCAAATAACCGCTGCAGCATACGGGCGCCTGGCAAACCTGAGAATAGCGTTCCGATACCTCAATAAGGAATCGTTCAAGACACTGTACACTGTGTATGTTAGGCCCATACTGGAGTATGCAGCACCAGTCTGGAACCCACACCTGGTCAAGCACGTCAAGAAGTTAGAGAAAGTACAAAGGTTTGCAACAAGGCTAGTCCCAGAGCTCAAGGGAATGTCGTACGAGGAAAGGTTAAGGGAAATCGGACTGACGACACTGGAGGACAGAAGGGTCAGGGGAGACATGATAACGACATACAAGATACTGCGGGGAATAGACAAGGTGGACAGAGATAGGATGTTCCAGAGAGGGGACACAGGGACAAGGGGTCACAACTGGAAGCTGAAGACTCAGACGAGTCACAGGGACGTTAGGAAGTATTTCTTCAGTCATAGAGTTGTCAGCAAGTGGAATAGCCTAGCAAGTGAAGTAGTGGAGGCAGGAACCATACATAGTTTTAAGAAGAGGTATGACAAAGCTCAGGAAGCAGAGAGAGAGAGGATCCAGTAGCGATCAGTGAAGAGGCGGGGCCAGGAGCTGAGTCTCGACCCCTGCAACCACAATTAGGTGAGCAATTAGGTGAGCACACACACACACACACACACACACACACACACACACATACACACACATAAACTCACACATACACACACACTAATACACACACAGTAGAGCTACAAGTGGAGAGGGTAACAGGAGACGAACGGGAAAAGCCAGACTATAAACGGGGGGACGGACAACATAAGTTTGAGGAACTTCCTGGAAGAGGTTCCGTGGGACAGAGAACTGGTAGGAAAGTCGGTAAATGAAATGATGGAATTCGTAACAACAAAATGTAAGGAGGCAGAGGAAAGGTTTGTTTCCAAGCGTAACAGAAATAATGGGAAGACCAGAACGAGCCCTTAATTTACCCGACGGTGTAAGGAGGCAAAAAACAAGTGTAATAGAGCATGGAAAAAGTACAGAAGGCGAAGAACACCGGAAAATAAGGAGATTAGTGGAAGAGCCAGGAACGAGTATGCACAGGCAAGGAGGGAGGCCCAACGACAGTATGAAAATAACATAGCATCGAAAGTCAAGTCAGAACCGAAACTGCTGTTCAGCCACATTAGGAGGAAGACAACAGTCAAAGACCAGGTGATCAGGTTGAGGAAAGAAGGTGGGGAGCTCACAAGTAACGATCAAGAGGTATGCAAGGAGCTCAACAGGAGATTTTAGGAACTATTTACTGTAGAGACAGGAATGGGTCCGAGGAGACAGCACAGAGGGGAACACCAACAGGGAACATACAAACAGGTGCTGGATGACATACAAACAACGGAGGAGGTGCAAAAGCTGTTAAGTGACCTCGATACCTCAAAGGTGAGGGGTCCGGACAACATCTCCCCGTGGGTCCTAAGAGAAGGAGCAGAGACGTTGTGCATGCCACTAACCACAATCTTCAATACATCCCTTGAAATTGGGCATCTACCTGAGGTATGGAAGACGGCAAATGTAGTCCCCATTTTTAAGAAAGGAGACAGAAACGAGGCACTAAACTAGAGACCAGTATCTCTGACGTGTATAGAATGCAAAGTCATGGAGAAGATTATCAGGAGGAGAGTGGTGGAGCACCTGGAATGAAACACGATTATTAACAACAACCAGCACGGATTCGTGGAAGGCAAATCCTATGTCACAAACCTTCTGGAGTTTTATGACAAGGTAACAGAAGTAAGAAACGAGAGAGGTGGGTGCGTTGATTGCATTTTCCTGGACTGAAAGAAGGCCTTTGACACAGTTCCTCACAGGAGATTAGTGCAGAATCTCGAGGATCAGGTGCGTATAACAGGAAGGGTACTGCAATGGATCAGAGAATACCTGACAGGGAGGCAACAACGGGTCATGGTACGCGACAAGGTATCACAGGGTACCACAAGGGGTCAGTCCTAGGATCAGTGCTATTTTTGATATATATAAATGATATGGTGGAAGGGATAGACTCTGAAGTGTCCCTGTTCGCAGATGATGTGAAGCTAATGAGAAGGATTAAATCGGATGAGGATCAGGCAGGACTACAAAGAGACCTGGATAGGCTGAACACGTGGTCCAGCAACTGGCTTCTCGATTTCAACCCTGCCAAATGCAAAGTCATGAAGATTGGGGAAGGACAAAGAAGACCGCAGACAGAGTATAGGCTAGGTGGACAAAGGCTGCAAACCTCACTCAAGGAGAAAGATCTTGGGATGACTATAACACCGAGCACGTCTCCCGAGGCACACATCAACTAGATAACAGCTGCAGCATATGGGCGCCTGGCAAACCTGAGAATAGCGTTCCGATACCTTAGTAAGGAATCGTTCAAGACACTGTACACTGTGTACATCAGGCCCATACTGGAGTATGCAGCACCACTTTGGTACCCACACCTGGTCAAGCACGTCAAGAAATTAGAGAAAATACAAAGGTTTGCGACAAGGCTAGTTCCGGAGCTCAGGGGAATGTCCTATGAAGAAAGGTTGAGGGAAATCGGACTGGCGGCACTGGAGGACAGGAGGGTCAGGGAGACATGATAACAACATACAAAATAATCCTTGGAATAGACAAGGTGGACAGAGACAGGATGTTCCGGAGAGGGAACACACAAACAAGGGACCACAATTGGACGCTGAAGAGTCACAGGCATGTTAGGAAGTAGATGAATGGTTTAGAGAACCGACATGTTGATAAATTAGACACATGTGCAACTCTTGGGTATCTTTATTGAGGAAACGTTTCGCCACACAGTGGCTTCATCAGCCCATACAAAGGAGAAACGTGAAGAGCAGGAGAATGAGGTAATCAGTCCCTCAACCTTGAGTTGATGTGGTCAGTCCATCAATGCTGTATTCTACTCAAGATTAATGGACTGACCACATCGACTCAAGGTTGAGGGACTGATTACCTCATTCTCCTCTTGCTCTTCACGTTTCTCCTTTGTATGGACTGATGAAGCCACTGTGTGGCGGAACGTTTCCTCAATAAAGATACCCAAGAGTTTAACATGCGTCTAATTTATCAACATGTTAGGAAGTACTTCTTCAGTCACCGAGTCGTCAGGAAGTGGAATAGCCTAGCAAGTGATGTGGAGGCAGGAACCATGCATAGCTTTAAGACGAGGTATGACAAAGCTCAGGAAAGAGAGAGAGAGAGAGGACCTAATACCGATCAGTGAAGAGGCGGGGCCAGGAGCTGAGTCTCTACCCCTGCAACCACAATTAGATGAGTACAATTAGGTGAGTACACACACAGAGAAACACACAGACACACACAGACACACACACACACACACACACACACACACACACACACACACACACACACACACATACACACACATACACACACACACACACACACACACACACACACATACACACACACACACACACACACACACACACACACACACACACACACACACACACACACACACACACAGGTAAACAGGCTGAAGCGAGTAACAGGGGCATTGACCAGAGAAGACACAGCATATGAAGCTGAGAGGCCAAACAGGAAGGAAGGAGATATGAATTATGCTAAAGTCATATCAGCCTGCCAAGAAGGGCCAAGGAGTCATAGGGGAGAGCAGGTGGAGAGGATGATAGGTCAAATGCAGAGGCACAACCATGCTACCAAGAGCCACTGGAAAAAAAAGGGAGAAAATGACCATGTACAGACAGGAACCAGAGTCACAGAGGGAGAGGCAGTGCGAGGAGGAAAGGGCAAAATCAGTGTTTATCCATGGGCTTCAGGAGGGAGAGGAAAGGACACACACTGAAAGACGGCAGGCAGAAAGAAAGTAGATTGAGAACATCATCACAGAAATAGGTGAAGAAGACATGGACGTGATTGTAAATTTTCAGGGAATAGAGGAATACTTGAAGGGGAGAAAACGACTGATCAAGCTGATTTTCAGGACAGAAACAGTGTGGAACAGGATCCTCCAAGAGAAACCACTGTTGAAGTACTCGGAAGAATACAAGAGGGTGTTCCTAGACAGAGACAGAACACAAACAGAACGACAGCAGCTGAGGGAGAGGACAAAAAAGCGAAAGGACCTAGGAAAGGAGACAAAGACGGAACCAGCAGAGGTCAATCAGAGCAGGACAGAGCAGCAAGGGCAAGCACACACACAAACATCCTCAGAACCCAAAAATATATCACACCATCCCAACACTACAATCTACAATCGATACTCACAGCTTCCACCCAACACTCAGCTATAGAATCCCACAGTACACTATCAGATCTTCCACCCTCACAAGCCCCCCAAACCAAAGTGCTGGAGAGGAAACTGAAGGTATAGTACACAAACGCTGATGGAATAACAAATACGTGGGAAGAGTGGCACGAAAGAGTCAAAGAGGCATCACCGGACATCATAGCTCTCACAGAAACCAAGCTTACAGGTATGATAACAGATGCCATCTTTCCAACGGGATACCAGATCCTGAGGAAAGACAGAGGGAACAGGGGGGTGGAGGAGTGGCACTGCTGATCAAAAACTGATGGAATTTTAATGAGCTGGAGAGAGGAGACAGCGGAGAAGCAAGCGATTACATAGCAGGAACGCTTCACCCTAGAGGTCCCAAAGTGGTAATTGCAGTGATGTATAACCCACCACAGAACAGCAGGAGGCCAAGGCAAGAGCATGATGAGAGCAATAGAGCGATTGTTGACACACTGGCTACAGTGGCCAGAAGAGCTCATGCATGTAGGGCATAGCTCCTAATCATGGGTGACTTTAACCACAAGGAAATCGATTGGGACAGCTTGGAGCCACATGGGGGCCTAGATACATGGAGGGCTAAGATGATGGAGCTGGTACTGGAAAACTTCATGTACCAACACGTAAGGAACACTGCAAGACAGAGAAGAGAGGATGAACCAGCAAGACTGGACCTAGTATTCACCTTGAGTAGTGCAGATATTGAGGACATCACATACTAAAGACCCCTTGGGGCCAGCGATCATGTGGTTTTAAGCGTCGAATACACAGTAGAGCTACAAGTGGAGGGGGAAGCAGGAAGACCAGGGCGAATGAAGCCAAACTACAAGAAAAGGGACTACAAGGGAATGAGGAACTCCCTGAATGGGGTTCAGTAGGACAGAGAACTGGCAGGGAAGCCAGTTAATGAGATGATAGAATATGTAACAACCATGTGCAAGGAGGCTGAGGAGAGGTTTGTACCCAAAGGTAACAGGAATAATGAAAAAGCCAGGATGAGCCCATGGTTCACCCTAAGGTGCAGGGAGGCAAAAACCAAGTGTGCTAGGGAATGGAAGAAATGCAAAAGGCAAAGGACTCAGGAGAATAAGGAGAGCAGTCGTAGAGCCAGAAATGAATATGCACAGATAAGAAGGGAGACCTAACGACAATATGAAAACGACATAGCAGAGAAAGCCAAATCTGACCCGAAGCTGTTATACAGCCACATCAGGAGAAAAACAACAGTCAAGGACCAGGTAATCAGGTTAAGGAAGGAAGGAGGAGAGACAACAAGAAATGACCGTGAAGTATGAGAGGAACTCAACAAGAGATTCAAAGAAGTGTTCACAGAGGAGACAGAGGGGGCTCCAGAAAGACGGAGAGGTGGGGTACACCACCAAGTACTGGACACAGTACACACAACCGAGGAAGAAGTGAGGTATCTGAGTGAGCTAGATACCTCAAAGGCAATGACTGGATAACATCTCTCCATGGGTCCTGAGAGAGGGAGCAGAGGCGCTATGTGTACCTCTAACAACAATATTCAATGCATCTATCAAAACAGGGAGATTGCCTGAGGCATGGAAGACAACAAATGTAGTCCCAATCTTTAAAAAAGGAGACAGACATGAAGCACTAAACTACAGACCAGTGTCACTGACATGTATAGTATGCAAAGTCACGGAGAAGATTACCAGGAGAAGAGTGGAGGAACACCTAGAAAGGAATGATCTCATCAACAGCAGCCAACATGGTTTCAGGGACGGGAAATCCTGTGTCACAAACCTACTGGAGTTCTATGACATGGTGACAGCAGTAAGACAAGAGAGAGAGGGATGGGTGGATTGCATTTTTTGGGCTGCACGAAGGCGTTTGGCACAGTTCCACACAAGAGATTAGTGCAAAAACTGGAGGACCAAGCAGGGATAACTGGGAAGGCTCTACAATGGATCAGGGAATGCTTGTCAGGAAGACAGCAACGGGTCATGGTACGTGGCGAGGTGTCAGAGTGGGCACCTGTGACCAGCAGGGTCCCACAGGGGTCAGTCCTAAGACCAGTGCTGTTTCTGGTATTTGTGAACGACATGACTGAAGGAATAGACTCCGAAATATCCCTGTATGCAGATGACATGAAGTTGATGAGAAGAATTCATTCGATCGAAGAACAGGCAGAACTACAAAAGGATCTGGACAGGCTGCAAACCTGGTCCAGCAATTGGCTCCTGGAGTTAAACCCCACCAAGTGCAAAGTCATGAAGATTGGGGAATGGCAAAGAAGACCGCAGACGGAATACAGTCTAGGGGGCCAGAGACTACAAACCTCACTCAAGGAAAAAGATCTTGGGGTGAGTATAACACAAGGCACATCTCCTGAAGCGCACATCAACCAAATAACTGCTGCTGCATGTGGGTGCCTAGCAAACCTCAGAACAGCATTCCGACATCTTAAGGAATCGTTCAGGACCCTGTACACCGTGTACGTTAGACCCATCTTGGAGTATGTGGCACCAGTTTGGAACCCACACCTAGCCAAGCACGTAAAGAAACTAGAGAAAGTGCAAATATTTGCAACAAGACTAGTCCCAGAGCTAAGAGGTATGTCCTACGAGAAGAGGTTAAGGGAAATCAACCTGACGACACTGGAGGACAGGAGAGATAAGGGGGACATGATAACGACATACAAAATACTGAGAGGAATTGACAAGGTGGACAAAGACAGGATGTTCCAGAGACTGGACACAGCAACACGGGGACACAGTTGGAAGCTGAATACACAGATGAATCACAGGGATGTTAGGAAGTATTTCTTCAGCCACAGAGTAGTCAGGAAGTGGAACAGTTTGGGAAGCGATGAAGTGGAGGCAGGATCCATACATAGCTTTAAGCAGAGGTATGATAAAGCTCACGGTTCGGGAAGAGTGACCTAGTAGGGACCAGTGAAGAGGCGGGGACAGGAGCTTGGACTTGACCCCTGCAACCTCAACTAGGTGAGTACAACTAGGTGAGCACACACACACACACACACACAGCTAGGGGGAATGCCCTACGAAGAAAGGTTAATGGAAATTGGCTTGACGACACTGGAGAACAGGAGGGTTAGGGGAGATATGATAACAACATGCAAAATACTGCATGGAATAGACAAGGTGGACAGAGACAGGATGTTCCAGAGAGGAAACACAGAAACAAGGGGTCACAATTGGAAGTTGAAGATCCAGATGAGCCAAAGGATGTAAGGATGTGTTTCTTCAGTCAGAGTAGTCAGGAAGTGGAATAGCCTAGCAAGTAAGGTACTGGAGGCATGAACCGTAAATAGCTTTAAGACGAGCAGGGAGCAGGGAGAGAGAGGACCTAGTAGCACTCAGTGAAGACACAGGGACAGGAGCCGAGTCTCGACCCCTGCAACCACAATCAGGTGAGTACAATTAGGTGAATACACACACACACACACACACACACACACACACACACACACACACACACACACACACACACACACACACACACACACACACACGAACACACACGCAGCTTGAATATTAGGTATGATAGAGCTTATGGAGCAGGGGGATAGAGAGGACCTAGTAGCGTTCAGTAAAGTGGCGGGGCCATTAGCTGAGAGTCAACCCCCTGCAACCATAATTAGGTGAGTACTCTTACGTGAGTACACACACACACACACACACACACACACACACACAAACATCAAGAAATTAGAGAAAGTGCAAAGGTTTGCTACAAGGTTAGTTCCAGAGCTATGGGGAATGTCCTGCTAGGAAAATCGGCCTGACGACACTGGAGGACAAGAGGGTTAAGGGAGACATGATAACGGCATACAAAATACTGCGAGGAATAGATAAGGTGGACAGAGACAGGATGTTCCAGAGAGGGAACACAGAAACAAGGGGTCACAATTGGAAATTGAAGGCTCAGATGAGTCAAAGGGATGTTAATAAGCATTTCTATAGTCATAAAGTTGTCAGGAATTGAAACAGTCTGGCAAGTGATGCAGCGGAGGCAGGAACCATACATCGTTTTAAGACGAGGTATAATAAAGGTCATGGAGCAGGGTGAAAGAGGACCTAATAGCGGCCAGTGAAAAGGCGGGGCCAGGAGCTGAGTCTCGGCCCCTGCAACCACTATTAGGTGAGTACAATTAGGCGAGTACACCCACACACACACACACACACACACACACACACACACACACACACACACACCAGGCGGAACTACAGAGGGATCTGGACAAGCTGCAGGCCTGGACCGGAAATTGGCTCCTGGAATTCAACCCCACCAAGTGCAAAGTCACGAAGACTGGCTAAGGGCAAAGAAGACCGCAGACTGAGTACAGTCTAGGAGGCTAGAGACTACAAACCTTACTCAAGGAAAAGGATCCTCGGGTGAGTATAACACCGAGCACCTATCTCCTGAGGTGCACATCAACCAAATAACTGTTGCAGCATATGGATGCCTAGCAAACCTAAGAATATTATTCCGACATCTCAGTGAGGAATGGTTCAGGACCCTGTACACCGTGTGTGTCAGGAATATGTTGGAGTATGCAGCACCAGTTTGGAACCCACACCTAGCCAAGTATGTAAGGAAATTAGAGAAAGTGCCAAGGTTTGCACAAGAATAGTCCTGGAGATAAGAGGCATGTCCTACGAAGACTCTGGATGACAGGGGAGATTGGGGGATATGATAATTACATATAAAATACTGAGGGGAATTGATAATGTGGACAGAGACAGGATGTTCCAGAGATGGGACACAGGAACAAGGGGTCACAATTCGAAGTTGAAGCCTCAGATGAATCACAGGGATGTTAGGGAGTATTTCTTCAGTCATAGAGTTGTCAAAGTGGAATAGTATGGAAAGTGATGTAGTAGATGCAGGATCCGTACATAGCATTAAGAAGAGGTATGATAAGGTTCTTGGAGCAGGAAAAGTGACCTAGTAGCGACCAGTGAAGAGGCGGGGCCAGGAGCTATGACTCGAGCCCTCCAACCACAACTAGGCGAGTACACCTGAGACGCACATCAACCAAATAACTGCTGCAGCATTGGGACGCCTAAGAAACCTAAGAATAGCATTCCGACATCTCAGTAGGGAATCATTCAGGAGTCTGTACACCGTGTATATCAGGCCCATATTGGAGTATACATCACCAGTCTGGAATCCATCCCTGGCTGTCAAGGGAACGCTTCCGCCTTATCAAAAAGAATGGAAAAATAAAGAATGAAAGAACACGAGGAATAATTAGGAATATCGTTTTCTAAGGCTTTTAATTAAAATTAAATAAAAATAAAGATTGGCCATTGTGGTCCTGGATGGATGTTAAGGAAGAGTATATATTGCCCAGGATGATCTGAAGTTTGAAGAAATTGTGTAGGTTATCCTGGGTGGTGGTGTTCGTCCGATGGTCTGGAGACTCCCGTCACCACTTTGTTGCAGCTCCACTATTAAGGTTTTTGAAAAAAGGAGTAGTCGTAATGTCCCACTACGTCCAGTAGACAGGTATCTTGCTCCAATATTTTAGCGTCTTCCCAGGATGACCAGGCCAGCAGCAGAGCTGATGAAGAAAATACACTGGTTATCAAAAAGTTAAATAAGTAAAACAGTGAAAAAGAAAAAGGGTGGTATTCAGTTTCAATGTCATTACTGGTAACCAGGAAAATAAAAAAAACAACGAACAGAAATACTCCAGATAGATCACCCTACCTGATCTGGAGAAGAATGGAGGTGAAGTTACTCTCCAAACTTCAGCCCACACCAGGTAAGATTAATACCACCAGGAGGAGAAATTAAAGCACCTCAGACACCAGGAACCGGAGTTTCGCCTCAGCCCGCTAGATGAAAGTGCGGGCAGTAACACGCTAATTGTTGCTGGATGTCTGAACAACCATAATCCCACTTAATACCGGCTTTTCCCTCACACTGGCCAAGCACATCAGGAAATTAGAAAAAGTGCAAAGGTTTGCAACGAGACTATTCCCGGAGATAAGGGGCATGTCCTACGAGGAGAGATTAAGAGAACTCGACCTGAAGACACTGGAGGACAGAAGGGAAAAGGACACACATGATTACTGAGAGGAACCGACAAGGTGGGTAGAGACAGGATGTGCCAGAGATGGGACACAAAAGCAAAGGGTCACAATTAGATGTTGAAGAGTCAGATGAGTCACAGGGATATTAGGAAGTATTTCTTCAGTCCTAGAGTTGTCAAGAAGTGGAATTGTCTCGAAAATGATGTTGTGGAGGTATGATAAAGCTCACGGAGCAGGGAGAGTGTGACCTAGTAGCGACCAGTAAAGAGGCGGGCCCAGGAGCTATCACTCGGCCCCTGTAATCACAATTAGGTGAGCAATTAGGTGAGTGCACACACACACACACACACACACACACACACACACACACACACACCCAACCACAACTAGGTGAGTTAAGTGAATACACACACACACACACACACACACACACACATACACACACACACACACACACACACACACACACACACATACACAAACATACACACACACACACACACACATACACACACACACACACACACACACACACACACACACACACACACACACACACACACACACACACACACACACACACACAGAGATAGATTGGGAGAACTTGGACCCACATGGGGGCCAAGATACTTGGAGGGCTAAGATGATGGAGGTGGTACTGGAGAACTTCATGTACCAACACGTAAGGGACACTACAAGAGAGAGAGGAGAGGATGAACCAGCAAGGCTGGACTTAGTATTCACCTTCAGTAGTGCAGATATCGAGGACATCACATATGAAAGACCCCTTGGGGCCAGTGACCATGTGGTTGTAAGCTTCGAATACACAGCAGAGCTACAAGTGGAGGGAGAAGCAGGAAGGCCAGGACGAATGAAGCCAAACTACAAGAAAGGGGACTACACAGGAATGAGGAACTACCT
Organism: Cherax quadricarinatus; assembly: GCF_038502225.1. NCBI lineage: Eukaryota > Metazoa > Arthropoda > Malacostraca > Decapoda > Parastacidae > Cherax > Cherax quadricarinatus. The sequence continues at coordinate 37,095,161 of NC_091299.1, read as the reverse complement.
GAACGGGGTTCAGTGGGACAGAGAACTGGCAGGGAAACCAGTTAATGAGATGATGGAATATGTAGCAATAAAATGCAAGGAGGCTGAGGAGAGGTTTGTACCCAAGGGTAACAGGAGTAATGAAAAAGCCAGGATGAGCCCATGGTTTACCCAAAGGTGCAGGGAGGCAAAAACCAAGTGTGCTAGGGAATGGAAGAAATATAGAAGGCAAAGGACCCAGGAGAATAAGGAGAACAGTCGTAGAGCCAGAAATGAATATGCACAGATAAGAAGGGAGGCCCAAAGACAATATGAAAATGACATAGCAGCGAAAGCCAAATCTGACCCGAAACTGTTGTACAGCCACATCAGGAGGAAAACAACAGTCAAGGACCAGGTAATCAGGCTAAGGAAGGAAGGAGGAGAGACAACAGGAAATGACCGGGAAGTATGTGAAGAACTCAACAAGAGATTCAAAGAAGTGTTCACAGAGGAGACAGAAGGGACTCCAGAAAGACGGAGAGGTGGGGCACACCACCAAGTGCTGGACACAGTGCACACAACCGAGGAAGAAGTGAAGAGGCTTCTGAGTGAGCTAGATACCTCAAAGGCAATGGGGCCAGATAACATCTCCCCATGGGTATTGAGAGAGGGAGCAGAGGCGCTATGTGTACCCCTAACAACAATATTCAATACATCTATCGAAACAGGGAGATTGCCTGAGGCATGGAAGACAGCAAATGTAGTCCCAATCTTTAAAAAAGGAGACAGACATGAAGCATTAAACTACAGACCAGTGTCACTGACATGTATAGTATGCAAAATCATGGAGAAGATTATCAGGAGAAGAGTGGTGGAACACCTAGAAAGGAATGATCTCATCAACAGCAGCCAGCATGGTTTCAGGGACGGGAAATCCTGTGTCACAAACCTACTGGAGTTCTATGACATGGTGACAGCAGTAAGACAAGAGAGAGAGGGGTGGGTGGATTGCATTTTCTTGGACTGCAAGAAGGCGTTTGACACAGTTCCACACAAGAGATTGGTGCAAAAACTGGAAGACCAAGCAGGGATAACAGGGAAGGCACTACAATGGATCAGGGAATACTTGTCAGGAAGACAGCAGCGAGTCATGGTACGTGGCGAGGTGTCAGAGTGGGCACCTGTGACCAGCGGGGTCCCGCAGGGGTCAGTCCTAGGACCAGTGCTGTTTCTGGTATTTGTGAACGACATGACGGAAGGAATAGACTCTGAGGTGTCCCTGTTTGCAGATGACGTGAAGTTGATGAGAAGAATACACTCGATCGAAGACCAGGCAGAACTACAAAGGGATCTGGACAGGCTGCAGAACTGGTCCAGCAATTGGCTCCTGGAGTTCAATCCCACCAAGTGCAAAGTCATGAAGATTGGGGAAGGGCAAAGAAGGCCGCAGACGGAGTACAGTCTAGGGGGTCAGAGACTACAAACCTCACTCAAGGAAAAAGATCTTGGGGTGAGTATAACACCAGGCACATCTCCTGAAGCGCACATCAACCAAATAACTGCTGCAGCATATGGGCGCCTAGCAAACCTCAGAACAGCATTCCGACATCTTAATAAGGAATCGTTCAGGACCCTGTACACCGTATACGTTAGGCCCATATTGGAGTATGCGGCACCAGTTTGGAACCCACACCTAGCCAAGCACGTAAAGAAACTAGAGAAAGTGCAAAGGTTTGCAACAAGACTAGTCCCAGAGCTAAGAGGTATGTCCTACGAGGAGAGGTTAAGGGAAATCAACCTGACGACACTGGAGGACAGGAGAGATAGGGGGGACATGATAACGACATACAAAATACTGAGAGGAATTGACAAGGTGGACAAAAACAGGATGTTCCAGAGATTGGACACAGTAACAAGGGGACACAGTTGGAAGCTAAAGACACAGATGAATCACAGGGATGTTAGGAAGTATTTCTTCAGCCACAGAGTAGTCAGTAAGTGGAATAGTTTGGGAAGCGATGTAGTGGAGGCAGGATCCATACATAGCTTTAAGCAGAGGTACGATAAAGCTCACGGCTCAGGGAGAGTGACCTAGTAGCGATCAGTGAAGAGGCGGGGCCAGGAGCTCGGACTCGACCCCCGCAACCTCAACTAGGTGAGTACAACTAGGTGAGTACACACACACACACACTCTGGAGAGTGATGTAGCGGAGGCAGGATCCATACATAGCTTTGTGAAGAGTTACGATAAACTCTAGGAGCAGAGAGAGAGTGGACCTAGTAGCTGTGGACCCAGGAGCTGTGCATCAACCCCTGCGTATGGAGCATTATGCAGCACTTGTGAGAGAAACTCACATCTGATCAGTCAAAGTGGAAAAAAGGAAGAGATGACAAGGAACACAAGGTTCAAGAGAAATACGAAATATATATAAAATGAGGAAATGAATGGAAAGGAATAGAATGGCCGAGAGGCGGGGAATAGGTACACAAGGGCACAGATGGAAATAAAATACACAGGTAAATCATAAAGATGTAAGAAAATATTTCTTAAAGCTCGGAGTGGTCAGGAAGTGGAACGACCTAACCACAGTGAAGCGCTGGAAGCAGGATCCATATAAATATTTAACAATAGATATGATAGTGCTCATGCAGCCCGGATAGTATTCAAACACGATTTCTGGAGCTAAATTTGAACTTTTTAATGTTGTTGCGGGGTTCAATGAAGAAATTTCAGATCTTAAACGTATAAAAACCCCTATAGAGTAATACAAATAGATGTGTGTGTGTGTGTGTGTGTGTGTGTACTCACCTATTTGTACTCACCTATTTGTGGTTGCAGGGGTCGACTCTTAGCTCCTGGCCCCGCCTCTTCACCGGTTGCTACTGGGCCCTCTCTCTCCCCGCTCCATGAGCTTTATCAAACCTCGTCTTAAAACTGTGTATGGTTCCTGCCTCCACTACGTCATTTTCTAGGCTATTCCACTGCCTTACAACTCTATGACTGAAGAAATACTTCCTAATATCTCTCTGACTCATTTGTGTCTTCAACTTCCAATTGTGGCCTCTTGTTTCTGTGTCCCCTCCCTGGAACATCCTGTCTTTGTCCACCTTGTCTATTCCACGCAGTATTTTATATGTCGTTATCATGTCTCCCCTGACCCTCCTGTCCTCCAGTGTCCTCAGGCCGATTTCCCTTAATCTTTCTTCATAGGACATTCCCCTTAGCTCTGGAACTAACCTTGTCGCAAACCTTTGTACTTTCTCTAGTTTCTTGACGTGCTTTATCAAGTGCGGGTTCCAAACAGGTGCTGCATACTCCAGTATGGGCCTGACATACACGGTGTACAGTGTCTTGAACGATTCCTTACTAAGGTATCGGAATGCTGTTCTCAGGTTTGCCAGGCGCCCATATGTTGCAGCAGTTATCTGATTGATGTGTGCTTCCGGAGACATGCTCGGTGTTATACTCACCCCAAGATCTTTCTCCTTGAGTGAGGTTTGCAGTCTTTGGCCACCTAGTGGTCTTCTGTCCCCTTCCCCTATCTTCATGACTTTGCATTTGGCAGGATTAAATTCGAGAAGCCATTTGCTGGACCAGGTGTCCAGTCTGTCCAGGTCTCTTTGAAGTCCTGCCTGGTCCTCATCAGATTTAATTCTCCTCATTAACTTCACATCATCTGCAAACAGGGACACTTCTGAGTCTAACCCTTCCATCATGTCGTTCACATATACCAAAAATAGCACTGGTCCTAGGACCGACCTTTGTGGGACCACGCTCGTCACAGGTGCCCACTGTGATACATCATTACGTACCATGACTCGTTGTTGCCTCCCTGTCAGGTATTCTCTGATCCATTGCAGTGCCCTTCCTGTTATATGCGCCTGATGCTCTAGCTTCTGCACTAATCTCTTGTGAGGAACTGTGTCAAAGGCCTTCTTGCAGTCCAAGAAGATGCAATCAACCCACCCCTCTCTCTCGTGTCTTACTTCTGTTATTTTATCATAAAACTCCAGAAGGTTTGTGACACAGGATTTGCCTTCCGTGAATCCGTGCTGGTTGGCATTTATACTCTTGTTCCGTTCCAGGTGCTCCACCACTCTCCTCCTGATAATTTTCTCCATAATTTTGCATACTATACACGTCAATGACACAGGTCTATAGTTTAGTGCCTCTTTTCTGTCTCCTTTTTTAAAAATGGGAACTACATTTGCCGTCTTCCATACCTCAGGTAGTTGCCCAGTTTCCAGGGACGTGTTGAAGATTGTGGTAAGTGGCACGCACAACATATCTGCTCCCTCTCTTAGGACCCACGGGGAGATGTCCGGTTCCATTGCCTTTGAGGTATCGATGTCCCTTAGCAGTTTCTTCACCTCCTCCTCATCTGTATGTATGTCGTCCAACACTTCTTGGTGTATTCCTTGCTGGTGTCCCCATCTGGTCTGTCCCCCCAGAGTCCTTCCTGTCTCTAATGTAAATA